>NW_004955447.1:7762240-7772315 GCF_000276665.1 Chinchilla lanigera | reverse complement strand
TGCCAAGCCATAACACACATCATCTGGAGTCCAACAACCAATGCAGTCCTTCTTCCCAGCAAAAACCTCCCAAACCTGGTCTTTACTGGCAAGATTTTTATCAGCTTTCTGGTATTCTGAGGTCTGACCAGAATCTCCCAAACAGAACAGCCGAAGGCGTTCTAGTGCTTTTTTTTCAGGCAACAACTCCAAACCTTTCCAAATACTTCCCACAAGCCATTTCCAAAGGCTCTTGAACCACATGGTCAGGTGTAGTCACAGCAATGACTCCACTCCTGGTACCAAATTCTGTCTTGGTTACTTTTTTCTTGTTTCTGGGACAAAAATACCTGACACCCAAAATTAAGGAAGGAAAGGTTTATTTCGCTTACAGTTTGTGGAGATTTCAATCCATACTTGGCAGATTATAAGGCAGAGTGGCACATGGCAGAGAGCTACTGCTCCTGCTTCCCAACACAGCAAAAGCAACAAGCACACACCAGGGAGGAATGGGGGAGGAATGGCGGAGGAATGGCCTCAAGCACTCTTTTCGTCTCCCTTACATATGCAAACTATCCACTCCAGGGCGGGTGCAGCTCTCACACCTCAATCAATTCTAAAAGCCTGCCCCATGGCCACATGAGACTTTGGGGGGACACACAGACATAAACCACAACAAGGAGTAAAGTGTATAATAGATATGGTGAAATAGGAAGAAATTATTCACATGGGAAGGGTGACTAGGGAGGGGGAAATAAAGGAAGGGAAATGAAAAACAATGAGAAAAGAAGAAAAAGTGGATAAAAAGCTTTTGTAAATTAGGAGGGGCAGGGGAGCTGATTCAAGAGGGTAAAGGAATGGGGAGAAAAGAGTCAAAGTATATCATGTACAGCTATGAATTCTCTATGGTGAATATGATCATTACTTATACCTAAAACATACCAATAAACTTAATTATGAAAAATTAACCAATTGATGTCTTAGTTACTTTTCTCATTACCGAGACAAAGTACCTGACACCCAAAGTTAAAGGAGGAAATGTTTATTTATTCTAGATTCAACCGCCTCTGAAAAAGCCCCAGCTATGACCTCAGGAGACTTCGCGGGGGTCATCTAGGCACCAACTGCAACAATTGATAAGTCACTCAGTATTTAAGAAAGTTGTCGTGGAATTTTGAATGAGTCCCTATAAGTTTTGAAATACCGCAGTTTCCTTTATTGTCCATTTTGCAATTCAATATTAAAATATTGTGAGATATTATGATTTGGATGTAACATATACCCCTTCTATTTCAAGGACGCTGAGGACTATTAAAAGGAGAATATACATATATATAATGAACCTTGCTTTCTGCACATGTGTCTTGAGTTGGCTTGTTATCATTTTCCTCACCTGAAAGTGTTCTCACATCATAAAAATATTATTATCTTAATTATTTCAATCTCTTTTGATTTTGTTGTGTTAGTGAGCCCGCTTTCTCTGGTTCTTGCTGTGTCTCTGCCTAAAGTGACTAAATAAATATTCAAGTATTCACCAAAGGTCAGTGGTCAAGCATGACAGCTGAACTACTGCTTCTAATGCTGAACTGATATGATTCCTTTCTGACGATCTTCATCCTGCCTCCAAACTGACATGTACAAAAACTGGGCATCATTGCTTTTGTCAGTAATTGAATATTTGTGTCAAATAATTGATGAGCTTCAGAGAATGGAGTAGTAATGGCACAGCAAAGCTTTCTCACTCAGAGATTCCAGAGGGTGTAGCCATGGCGGCAGGAGGCACATGTTTGTGATTGTGTTTAAATTGGCAGAGGAACAGGAACGGCCTCCTGCTCACGCTGAGGGACTGATATTTATTAGTTCTTTTGACATAACAAACCCAGTCTAGCACTTCGGATGAGCATATGAAAACGGAAGCATGAGAGGTCACAACATACAAGAGATGCAGTGTGACAGGAAATGCCAGAATGCTAAAGTCAGCTGAAAACATGGTAAGACGTCAAAAATTACACTAACCTTAACAGAAGTACTGCCTGCAAATATGGCAAATAATTTAGCAGCTGGCTTTTCAAAAGACAGGGCTAGGCAACAGGGCTTTGGGGCTCAAAAACAGGCAGCCTATGGGTAGCTCCGTTTTATCAGGTTAATTGACAAAATTGTTTCTCATTAAATTCTTTAAACGTGGGTTATATTCCATACAAGGTGTGTCTGTAAGACAACTGAATATGCTGTCAAAGGCAGTCAGTTGAACACATGTTCATGTTTAGCAAAGCTTAATTCCTAATTCCAACAGCTGAGTTTGGGATGAAAGCATAAATCTGGAAATGTCCATTGCTCTTTTTAAATCCCTTTGTCTTTTCTTGACAGAGTACTTCAGTCCATCATAGAGTGAGAACATATCTTAAATTGAAGCTGAACATTAAAATTTACATATTCTCACAGGAGAGTATGCTACTTGTTTAGGCTGAGATGGGTACTGGCTCTTGTAACTTTGGTGTTTATCAATTAGATTCTTCCTGAGCTGTGCTAAAGGACTGCCTTTATTATAATGAATTTACATTCAGAGTATTGCACAGGTGATTCCTTGAACCAGTCACATAGCTGATATATACAGTAGAGACAAATAAACCCCTTGAGACACACGTGTTCTACACAGGGTGAAAGCAGTGATATGCAAGAAATATGTTGGTGAACCCAAAATGGGCTTCTGTGATTTCAAGACTTGACTCCTTATAAGCAACAATCCTCATTTTATTTCTACCATCATCTTTTGCACAATACTAATAGGCACCATGTGCTTTGAAAATAAATCTATTTATTGGTTATAACCCTGAAAATAAGAGATTTCCAAGAGCACAATAATATGTTTTAAATCTTGGAATTTATTTTTATTAACTATTAGTGTATGCACTATTACAATTGTTATATTCAATTATTGGTTTATTAAAGTACTTTGTAAATACTACACTGATAAGTGCAGAGGAAAAAGTTGAAAGGAGAAAGTCAGTGGAGGGGGTGGGGGAGAGAGGGAGGAAAGGTTGCAAAATAAGTCATGACTTGAGGAATTTCAGAAGTTGTGAAGAATTTCAGAAGGTGCATAAATCTGTTAACTCAGTATCTAGGCTGGCTTAAATATGTTAATTGTATAGTTTATATACATATATATCGATGTGCACACACATATATACGGAAAATCGTGGGTTTAGGATGAGATTGCAAAACCCACTGGAATGGAGCAGAATAACTCACTTTTTGGAGCCTCCTCAGCTCTTCCACGTCCTCACTTAATGCTCAGGCCACTGGTCCTCTTTGCTTTGAGGGGTGAGTCTCCGAGTGGGTTCCACACATAACCATTCACAATTCTTCTCTTAGCACATCAGTATCCTGTATGGTTCTTAATTGCTTCCACCTCTCAATCATGCCATTTTCTAATCTCAGAAAAACAAGTTCTTCATCATCCTTTCTGTAAGGTACACATTATACTCCCACATATGCTACCCACACAAGAAAATGATTTGGATGATATAATGTAGAAAATGTTCCATTTTTACTGAATTAGAGGATTTTGCTAAAACACAGTTTCAATCTGATATTTAATTTTTATTTAAAAATATTTACCAAGATGAAATTAAGAATGACTGTAACCACATGTCATTTTGAGGTATATTATTTTACTATGTATTTCGACTAGAAAATGAAAGAAATACCATGTTCTGCAGACTCTGGAAGTAATGAACAGCGGAGATAATGCGTAAACCCCTTTTGGTTCTTTGTCGTGCACGCACTTTTTGCTGAATGCAACAGGAATCTGAACAAAAGAAAATCTCAGTAAGCCTTAAGAATGTCTCCAAAGCCATTCATGAGTTTATGTAAGCAACGCTGTATTTGTTTGGTATCTATATCACCTTGCTTATATTTGCTAGAAAAATATCAGTAAAAAATCCCATCTTGAGGTATTTTGAGCCTACCAAAGAAGACAAAATACAAGAAGGGAAAAAAATCATAAAGTGTATGTTACATTTCACCTCTACAATGCTTGCCAAAAATATATAATTTAAAGTATGAGATAAGGAAATTCTGGGGAAGTGAGAACTAGGGGGTGGGTTTTGAACTAAATAAGATGAACTTGGTAGTACACACTGATGCTGAAAGTTGTTATGAGAGTATAATTTCCATATTTTTTATCTGTCAAAAATAACAAAGAATGAATATACATGTAAAGTTGTTCTTTATTTCAACACTAGTGCAGTTTGTATGCATTTTTCTAGGTTCTGTGATACCATGTTTATGGTGTCACCTGTTTCGAAGTGAGGTTTCTAAATGATATTTTCTGTCTTTCTACCTCTCTATGTATCTATCAAGTGGAGCGAATCCAAATATGCTGTCCATTTACCAGTGGCATTTATCCAACACTTTGGACATGTTTTGTAACTAAGACAAGAGCAATCAGCAGATGCAACCATCTATCTACACAGAAAACTATTGATTTAAGGAACCTTTCTTAAATAAAGGTTGAAAGCCTAGAAGATTTCAAACAAGAAAAAGAAATAACATCTCAGCTCTTATTTTAAACTGTCTTCCTCCACCCCCTTGAAAGTTAATCCTAGTTTATTGTTATTCACTTTGGAATCAGCTCCATATACATATAGTCAGATTCAAACACTAGATTGCCTTATAAATATTAGCGTACAGTTAATTACTCTTTCTTTAAAAGATGTTCCAAATTCCTAGTCCGTCAAACCATGCATTCTAATTATAAGTAAATGCGCCTTCACAGTCTTCATTAGGAAATGATAGTTTGATCTTAGCACCGTCAGTCTTTATTGGAAAGGACGGCATCTGGCAGGTGTATGCCGAAACTACTGTCAGAGGAGATGAATTCACAGATTCGGTTCTTACCTGACAAAACAGCGAAACAGAGATAATTCGCAGTTCAGTGAAGACTCTCATTGAGGTGGAATTTCCAAAATTTCATTGTGCACAGTTACATTTTACTTGAGGAAAAGAAATCCTGGATGGTAGGCCAGGGTTTGCACTCAACCTCAGCATTTCCTGAAGACACACATGAGTAGACCTTGGTTACATTCCAGTTAATTATCATGCAGAATGGGTAAAAGTTTATACACAATGATTTTTGATTTATTCTAGTTGTTTCTGCACTTCAATGTGTGGGTAAAATAGAAAAATATATGCCAGATAAAAGTGATTATCTGCTCCATTTCAAACTTTTTCCAAGGGGCTGGGGATTCAGCTCAGCGGCACAGAGCCTGCCTGGCAAGCGCAAGGTCATGAGTTCGATTCCTGGTAGTGGAAAAATAAAATCAAACTTTTTTTCATATAACAGTAGGCATAATATGGCTTGGAATTTTCTTCTCCAGATTAATTAATGATTTATGAAAACTACTAGATCGAACTCTGAGGGAAAACTATTTCAGTCTACCAATTACTACTGTGTTTTAGACATATAAGGCTAAATCTAGAAGGAGTTAGGAATTACAGTGTTTTATAGTTTCAATCACCAGAACAATGTAAAGATGAGAATCTCACTACTACCCTTAATTAATGAATAAAATTGCACAATTAATCACATTAATTATTCTAAATCACACAGTATGTAAACAAAAACTTCAAATTTCAATATATAGTAGTTTGTGACAAGGGTTCAATGCATTAACCATTATGCAGTGTTAACTTTTTTTTTTTTAGACAAAGCCTTGCTCTGTCCTCCTGGCTGGCCTTGAACTCACAGAGATGCTCTGGCACCAGCCTCCTAACTGCTGGGATTACAAGTGTGCACTCCCAGGGGCTGGGGATTCATCTCAATGGCAAAAGCGCCTGCCTGGCATGCGCAAGGTCGTGAGTTTGGTTCCCAGTACCGGAGAAAAACCTAAATAAATAAATAAATAAATAAATAAAAGTGTGCACTCCCACACCTGGCTGCTATATTGACTTCTAATTTTGATTTGTAGTTTTTGTTTTTTTTTTTAGAGGGCTTACTTCATATTCAATTTCATATTCTGGCTTACTTCATATTCAATTTACACTCAGGAAATTCTTCAAGTAAGCTTTTTATGTAAAATATAAATAACAGTCTTTGGATATTTTACAGACTACTTTGATAGGTACTTGCACACATGGACCCAACTAAAACTCTAAGTTTACCCTTACCGTGATGCTGTGTGCCTCCCCGCTACCATTGCTCCTCTTTCTCTGCTGCTCCCTCGCCCTCCCTTAGCTTGCACTACTCACAGCCGGATTTTTCTTTTTTTGTGTGATTCCCGGAAAACACCCAGCAGGCTCTTCCCTTTATATGGACAGAGACTTAGTGCAGAGCCTCTGGATTCTCCTCCCTCCTGCCCTGTGCTAGTTCCGGTTCCTGGACTCCTGGTGGGTTCGGCCAGTGGGACCATCAGGAAGAGAACAGGAGGTGGAAGAAAAGAGTTCTCATGTTTTAACCCTGGCTCAGTCCCTGGAAGGTCGCTGTGAGTGGGCTGCATTCCTCCGCCACACTCTTGAGCATCTCCCGGGAAGCAGAGATTTTCAGTTTGCTTATCTGCTTGTTTTCTTTTTCTTTTTTTTTTTTTTCTGCTTGCTCATCTTCCCTTAAATGCTCTCACCATGAAACTCAGGGACTAGCCCTGAACACTGCACTCTCCCTCGTATTTTCCTTCTGTTCCCTCTGTCTATACACTTGTAAGTAGTGTCCTTTAAACACTTCTGAAATTTGCCTTGTGGAGTGAACTGTTAGGACTTTGATTGATACAGGGTATACGCACTTTTTCATCACGTTGCAAGGAATATTTTCCTCTCATCTGTCCACATGGCTAATCATTCACCTCTTTCAAGTTGTAGCTCTATTATCTTTTCCTGGCCTAACGATTTCACTCAAAACTGCACGTGTATCCCCATCCCAACATCCTGAATTCTCTTGCTGAATTCCAGTGCACTGCAGACATCACAAATAGTATTCTACTTTATAATATTTATTTACTTTGTTCCTTATTAACATATGAGCCCTATGAGGGGAGGACTTTTTGTTTGTCTTGTTATTTGATGTTATTAAAGTGAGCAAACTGTCTGCTATCTGATAGTCAATCAACAAGAATTGTATGACTACAAAGAGTTAATATAGTGGAAGTAAGTTTAACTGAAGAGATTTACACCTAATGGAGGTGTAAGAATGGTCTTTAAAATCACATGCTTTCTCTCAAAGTGTATCTCAGCCTTTGCCTTGCTGTGCAGTTAATTTATTGTGTGCTTTTTAAACATTTTATTTGTACATTTTATAATACATAATGATAATATTAATCCTAGGAAATTTGTACCTGTACATGATTTATCTTGCTTCTTTATTTCCCTCCCCTCCCTTCAATCCTTTTTCCTTCCTTATTTACAAAAGCTTTTTCCCATTTTTTTCTATTCTTTCTTTGCCCTTCTTTTCCTTTTACTTCCCCCTTCCTTTGTTCGCTTTTCACTTGAACAATTCCTTCCTCTTTTGCAACATTTGTTATACACTTTGGTCCTTATTTACAGTCTTGGTTTCTCACTCCAGAGGAACAACTCAATATTTAAACATTTGTGTCTGATTTATTTCACTTAAGATTATAGTCTCAAGGTCTATCCATTTGGCTAGAAATATCTCAAGCTTATTCTACTTTATGACAGGGGATATAAAAAAAACTTCATCTTTTTTTATGCACTCATAGGTTGGTGGGTATTTGGGCTGTTTCCCAAATGTTTCCATGATTTACCTATTACAACTGAGCCGCTCTAAACATGGCTGTGCATATATCTCAGTGATATGATGCTTCCAATTCTTTTAAGACACCAAGAGGGGAAATAGCTAGGTCCAGTGCAACCTCTACTCTTAGTATTCTAAGGAATCTCCACTTTTCCACAGTTGTTTCACCAATCTACACTCCCACCAACACTGAAAAAGGTTCACTTTTCCCCACAGCCCTGCCAGTATTTGTTATTGATTGTGTTTTTGTCTTTTTGAGATGAGGTTTCATAAAGCAATTCAGGCTGAACTTGGACTCACTTGATTCTCACAAGAGTTCTTCTGCCTCAGCCTCCGGAGTGCTGGGAGTGTAGGAGTACGCCACCACACTGGGCTTGGTTGATTTTTTGATAATAGCCATTCTTTCTGAAGTGCAGTATAATTTCAGCATTGATTTAATCTGTGTCTCTTGAATGACCAATGATACTAAACATTTTTAATATATTTATTTCACCTTTGCACTTCTTCATCCGATAAGGTTCTATTCATTTCAGATGCCCATTTTGGATTAGTTCTTTAAATTAGGGACATCTGATTTTTTGAGTTCTTTATATGTTCTTGATATCAGTGCTTTGTTTGAGGAACAGCTGGCAATATTTTTTTTCCCATTCAGTGGGTTGTCTCTTCTCTCTGTTGATGGTTTCTTTTGCTATGCAAAGCTTTTTAATAAGATGAGATCACAGTTGCTGATTCTTTGTGATAATTTCTGTGCAGTTGGGGTATTGTTCATAAAGTCTTTGCCTACACAAATGTCTTCAAGTGTCCTACTTATTCTTTTCCAGCAGATTTAATGTTTCTGTTTTAATATCTAAATCTTTGATTGATTTTAGTTTTAGTTTAGTGCATGGTGAAAGATATAGGTCTAATTTTAATCAACATGTAGAAAACCCATTTTTCCAGCATCATTTATTAAAGAGACTGTCTTTCTTCCAGTGAACATGTTTGGCTCCTTTGTCAAAGATAAGGTGCCTAAGTACATCTGGAGTTGTTTCTGCATCTTCAAATCTCTGCCACTGAGCCTTTGGTCTTTTTTTCTTTGTTTTGTTTTGTTTTTCTGTATCATGCTTTTTTTTATCACAGTAGCTCTGCAGTAAGATTTCAAGTCAGGGATTGTGTTACCTGATACCTCACCCTTGTTACCCAGAATTGCATTTGCTACTCTAGGTCTATTCTGGTTCCAAATGAATTTTAGGATTCTTTTCCCTAATTCTGTGATATCTGTTATTGGTATTTTAACCAAGATTGCAGTAAACCTGGATAAGGACTTTGGAAGTTGGGCCATTTTCACTATATTGGTTATTCCTACCCAAACACAAGGTATATGTTTCCATTTTTTGATCTCCTCTTCTCTTTCCTTTTTGAGAGTACTGTAGTTTTCAATCTTTTTCATCCTTCCTTAGATTGATTCCTACATATTTCATTTTTTGGATGCTATTGTGAAAGGTGTTGTTTCCCTAGTTTCTCTTTCAATGAGTTTGTTGTGTGTGTACAGGAAGGCTATTGATTTTAAAGTGATAATTTTGTATCCAGCTACATTACTGACTTTAATTTTGTTATTAAATCTAAGTCTTTTGGTGGAATTTTGGGGTCTTTTAAGTAGAGTATCATGTCATTCACAAATAATGATAATTTAACTTCTTCTTTTTCTATCCATTATCATTTTATTGCTTTCTCTTGTCTAATTACTCTGGTTGGTGTTTCCAGACTATATTGAATAGGAGTGGTGACTGTAGACATTTTTGTCTTCTTCCTGATTATAGAGAGAAAGCTTTCAGTTTTTGTCCATTTACTATGATGTTGGCTGTTGGTTTGTAATAGATGGCTTTTACATTGAGGTAAAGACCATCTATTCCAATTTTTTGTAGGGTTTATATCAAGAATGGGTATTGGATTTTGTTATTTAATTTTCAAGTGTATACGAAGTTCTTGTGATTTCTTTTGGCATTGATTTCCAATTTTATTTCACTATGGTATGGTAATATACATGAGGTAATTTTAATTCCTTTGCATTTACTTAAGCATGTTTTATGAGCTAGTATGTGGCCTATTTTGGAGAAAATCCCATATGCAGCTGACAAGAATGTGTATTTTGATATTATGCAGTGCAACATTCTATAGACATTTACTAAGTCCATTTGTTCAAAAGTCTTGTAGAGTTCTTTGACGATTTTTTTGTCTAGTTGTTCTATTTGTGACAGTGCGGTATTCAGGATCCCTACTGTAATTGTATTACTGCTTATTTGATTTTTCATGTCCATTAATATTTGTTTTATATAGTTGAGTGATCTGGTATTTACACACACACACACACACATA
>NW_004955447.1:7761127-7762140 GCF_000276665.1 Chinchilla lanigera | reverse complement strand
TAAGAGTTGCCAAAGTCCTAACAGTTTCAGCATTGCTGAAAAGTCCAAGTCCCAAGTCTCCTCCAAGATGTAAGGCAAACTCTCAGCTGTGAGCCCCTGTACAAATGAAAAGTTAAACACTTCCAACATTTAATGGCACAAAATAAGCAGTACCATTCCAAAAGGTACAAACAGGAGGACACAGAGCATTGGGACCAAAGCAAGTTCAAAATACAGTAGGGCTAATGTTATGTCCTATAGTTCCATGTCCAGCATCTGAAGCAATCTGTGGCACATTGTGAGCTCCAAAGGGCTTGCATGAGTCCACCCCTGTGGCACTTCTGGTGGTTACAGCTTCCACGACTTCTCTCTTAGGCCTGCTTTGCTCCCTCCTTGCAGTTTTCCTTAGATGATCTATGGTCCTAGCTTTTCTAAACTTCTGAGGTCTCCAGGGCACCTTTTGCTTCACACTCACAGCTTCACACACTGCCCTCTCAGGAGCACACTGCCTGGCCTCCCAGGCTTTCTGAAATCTGTGTGGAAGCCTCTTCAACCTCAGAACTCATGCATTTTCCATGCACTTAAAGCCAGGGCCAAGTGGATGATGTCAAGGTCTGCTGCCACATGGAGCAGTAGCCAAGTTTTCCTCTCTCTTGGCCACAGGAGTCAATTGCCTGGATCACTGGGCACTCTGAATGTAATTCTGAGGAACAAATCTTTTATACTGCCGCCATTCTGGAACGTGGTGTGGCTGCCCCCACCATTTTGGAACATGGCACTCAGCAGCTTTCTTCTCAAAGCAAGGTCTTTCACCTTTGCAGTTTTGAGGCTGCAAAGGGTGGAGACTTGCTGTTTCTTGTGATGCCCTCAGGCCATCTTTTCTATTCTCCTATTCCTTCTCAGCAATAGAGATCTCCTCAGTTCCACCTTTGCAGTCCACAGCTTTACTGGAGTTTCCTTTCTGGTCAAACTCACATTTTAAATCATCCTGCTGGGCTCTTTGTTCTTGATTCTCAATATAAATCTGGCTAAAA
>NW_004955447.1:7646817-7750437 GCF_000276665.1 Chinchilla lanigera | reverse complement strand
ATATATATATGAATTGTTATCTCTTCCCCTTTGTTTCTTTTATAAGGATTTAGTGATCTTAATTGTCTCTCTTACTCAGTCTTGGCTTAAATCCACTTTGTTTGCAAACAGAATAGCTACCCCTGCTTTTTCTCTGGATTTCTGTCCCCTGGAATATTGTTTTCCATCCTTTGACTTTCAGTCTATGAATTTTTTTTTAATTAAATGTGTTTCTTGTATGTGCAGAGTTAATTTAATCTTGCTCAAATTTTACCTTTAATGCTAATACTTCACAGAACTGTTAGGAGGTTAAAGAATGCCTATTTTTCCTAATTTAATGTATTTTTAATCACTACAACATCCTGTAATGTTGTATACTACTCAGACTAAGTTAAGTCTAAACAAAGTCCATAGCCACACGATTATAATACAAGTAATATGACAAAAATACTGTGTCCTCCTAGTTCTTACCTGTACTTTTCACTCTGCCAGTGTCAACTTCCTGTTTCATGTTGTAATCTTTCCATACATTATAAATAAATCTGTCACCCTCAGAGTGCCACCATCAAAGGTAAATATTTCTTATTTATTTGTTTTCTCTCCCAAAAATGAATTAACTTATATGCAATAACATGTGATAGGAAAGAATTACAGACATTATGAACCTATTAATGATCTCAGTTTTTGCAACAATTGAAAAGAAATATAAAAGAATTTGAAGATATATTAATTTTTAAAATTTTGTCATTATAATTTTTAAAACAATAATTTGTAATAATATAATAACATAAATTAAAAAGTTATCAAGACTGTTCTCTTATTTTGACAATTAACTCCTGGTAGTAAAAGCTTTATTGTTAATTGTGATAACTTATTTGCTTGATACACTAATACAATAAAACTTGAGTTTTAATGGACAATTTTGATTTGTATTCCTACTCAAATATATCTGTAGTCAAAGATTTTTTAACCAAACAGAATTGCAATATCAGATGGACCTCATTCTAATATTCCAAAAGCAATTCACACTGAAAACCTGTCCAAGAAAGTACTTTCATCTCACCGAAGCTTACTAATCATTGTCATTTTAATTACTTAGCTAATTAAACAGTTGCAATGTTGGCCTATTCTCTGTGATTGCACTTGGATACTTGAGCCTGGCTTACTCATAAATAATAGTTGTTTATTTAGCTCACAACACTGGCATTGGGTGAGAGTTTTTTCTCACATCATAATATGACAGAGTACGTCATGGGGTGGGAGGAGACAGAACAAGCATGACACAAAGAGCTCTCTTTATAAAAAAATTACTCCCTTGATAAACTAATTCAATTAATCTATGTATGAATTAATCCATTTTTAGTGCAGAACCTTCATGACCTAAATTCATTCCAAAGGTGCCACCTACAAATGCCATTAGCATAAATTGGGGGATTAAATTTCTGATACCAGTTTGGGGGGAGACAATTAGAATATAGCAGTTGCTAAAGTCAAAAGTTTGAGTCCTCCTTGCTGAATCTTGCACATTACTTCATCCATCTTTTGGCAAATGTTCACTGAGCACTTCCTCAATGTTTCTGTCCTCGTGAAACAAACATCACACTGAAATAAAGAGCTCATACCTATGTAAATGAATCAATAAGCAAAGTAATTTCAGATGGTAAAAACTCCAAAGGGGAAAATCTACATGTTGTGACAACTTTTAAGGGAAGGTCAGAAACCATGGGCAAACAGGTGTCTGACACTCTGACAGCTAATACAAAGTGATTGTTGTAAGGTGAAGTCTATCAGGCCAAGATCAGGGAGTGGGGACAGTTCCAGGAAGAGGGTAGAGCTACTGCACACACACATGTCTTAGACACATTCAGAAAGGAGAAAGGAAACAGGTATTGCTATACCAGCACATGTAAGGGAGAATTATGAGACTAGGCCTGACAGACAAGCCAAGACCAGATGAATTATGACTTTTGTAAATTACAGTAGAATTTGCTTTTATCCTCAGTATAAGAATAAAATGTTAGTGCAGTGAATGTTTTACAAATCCAGGCAAATTTCTTCACATATCTTGAATGATCACATGGTTAGCTCTTCTTCCTGTTCAAGCCAGTGTTAATTCAGTCACCACAATTGCTCCTTCTCCACGGTACTCTTCTTAATAAACCTATGTCTAATCGTGTTTAAGGCAGCTCTCTTACGTTACCTTACTGATGAAAATTTCTTGTTGCTTGACAAAAGGAAAGGAAGAGAAGAAAGTAAAAAAGAAAGGTAAGGGACATGGAGGAAAGGTAAAAAGAAGCTGGAACTGTTCTAAGGTGAAAACTCAGACCCTTCAATTTATGTTAAAAGATATTTTCTTCCCACCGTCATTTTCCCTCCTATACACACTATGTTCTACATTCACTGAGTTGTTTTTAGTCCTCAGTGTTCCCTGTTCCCACTGCTGGGAATGTGCATGTGTTACATTCTTTGCCCAGATCATTTTCTTCTTTTATTTCCCCAGTCCTAGGGATCAAACCTAGGGAATCACATGTGCTAATTGTTATGGTTTGTGTCTGGATGGCCCCCCAAAACCTAATGTACTCATGGGGCTGGTTTCCAGAGTTTATGATTTATCCATGGTCCAATGCTGGGATTATGGGTGTGAGTGGTACACCCGCCCTGGGGCAGGTAGTTTGCATACAATGTGAGAGAAGGAAAGAGGCTGCTTGCCGACACTCTTCCCTTTTGCTCTTGTTGCTTCTGTTGTTCCCCCCACTCCCCCTCCACACTGAACAGTTGCCCTGTGCCATATGCCACTCTGCCTTGGAGCCAGCTGAGTATGGACTGAAACCTCCATAAACTGTGAGATAAATAAACCTTTCCTCCCTTAATTTTGGTCATTGGGCATTTTGTTTCAGCAAAGAAAGAAAAGTAACCAAGGCATTAGTCTAGTACTCTACCACTGAGTTCCATCTCCAGCTACCTAGATCATTTTGAATCAGGTTTATAAATTTTCACCTAATTTTTGTACATCAGTAAATTTTTCTTCCTCTACTTTTCTAGACCTTGAAGAAGTGCTTTGGTTTGTTTGGTTGCTATCTCATTGACAATCCTTTACTAGTCCTGGTCATTCTAGAATCACACTATAGTGTAATTTCTTCTTGTCACATTTGTCTGTGAGTCTGTAGGCATCTTGAAGAAACACTGAATTATTTCCATTAGAGTATGCATGGGCCTTAGTGCAACATTTAATATATAGTGGATACAAATCATTATTCACAGAATCACATTCAATTATTTTCCTGTGCATGCTCCCCAAAAATGGAGACAGGAAACTAGAGAACAAAAGTGTATGTCGCTAATTCCCCATGTTCAACCTCACCTAAAATTACTTATGTATATATACTGATGCCAAACTTATTTTGGAATATTCCATAAAAATAATACATAATTATATGAAGATTTCCTTTTTTAATAAACATATGGATGACCCAAATAAGAAGTTATCTTAGTTCATTCAGGATTATAAAATAAAGTGCTTCTGGGTAGGTAATCTGTAAACAATAGAAACTTATATTTACAATTTGGTAAGGGGGGAAGTTCAAGACTGAGGTGCCAGCTCATGTGGTATCTGGAGAAGCTGCAGGCTGTGCTTTGTAGATTGGGCACCTTGCTGTTGCATCACATGGCGGAAGACTTGAACAGGAAACCCACCTTCAGCATCCTTTGGAGGCACAGTTCCAAGTATGTGCTTGTCCCTCCTGATTGGTCACTTCTGAAAAGGCCCTACTTCTCAGTGCTATCATTTGGGTCTTAGGTTCCAACACCCGAATTTTGGAGGAAATCATTTAGAACATAGCAGAAATAATTATTGAAATATATTTTCATTATGTAATTTAAAGCAATGTTTTCATTTATTTTAGCTAAGGAAATCAGTGATGTGTATATATAATTCATCATTTCACTCTGAAATTGTTTTTTTAAATAAACTATTTCAGAATATTTTCAGATTTATGAAAATATTAACCACATCTTCTTTCCTCTCCTACATGGGTTTGGTACATTCATTGCAATTAATGGACCAACATAATACATCATTAAATAAAATCCATGATGTATTCAAATGCTGTTATCTTTGCATAGCATCATTTTTCAGTGGCAAAATCCCATAAAGAATACCCTGCTGCTTGCAGTCCTCACCAAACTGAGATATCTATGACAGTTTCTCAGACGTTTCTCATTTTTGATGATCTTAACAATTTCAAGGTATGCTAATATTTTGTAAAAAGTGCCTCTTTTGGGGGATTTGTCTGATAGTTTTTCAAAAGATGGGTTCTAAACTGTGAGAAAAATACCACAGAGGAATAGTGCCCCTACAATCACATAGTACTAAAGATGCATTCTACCAAGATGCATCGCTGTTGGTGTTGATTGGATGATGCAGTGTTTGTAAGGCCTATTTTCCTCCTCCTTTACTGCACTATAATTTTTAGTTTTTATTTTGTTTTATTTTTTCACTGTAACTTTTGGAACAAAATCAGAAAATACATCCCTTACTTCCTGAGTGGAGTTGTAGTCTGCCTCTTAAATTGTATATGGTATCTACATTATTTCAAATGTTTGTGTAAGATAAATTTCTCTGTTGAAATGACTTTTTAAGTTTTTTTATGTAACTTTTTTAGAACTTCTTCAAATAAGAGTTTTGCAAATGTCCTATGTGCATAAGTGGTCTATTTAGTTCAGTATACTGTATGTTTAGCTTGGGTAAGCGTAGCTATCTGTAGGTTCAAATATCTTTTGTGTTATCTGACCATCTAAAGATATTCCCATTTAAACCCCTAGATTTGCAGTTTACCCTGAAAATCTAAAGAATCTATGTGTCATCATAAAATAACCCACTTGAAAATTGATAACTTATCTGTTAGGACTTTGAGGAACACACACACACACACAGAGAGAGAGAGAGAGGGAGAGAGAGAGAGAAAGATGCTTTGAATTCAAATTTTGGAACTGTTTCTCTAAACACTGAACAAGGCTTTATTTCACCTCAAGACTTCTCTAAGACCCTAACATATTAATAGGTATTGTGAATTTTGGATAGGGAAGAGTTTGTATTTTCTCCATGTTTATTTTTCCAAAAGTCAAGACAAGTATTTTCTGTATCTCACTTAAGGTCTGAAAAACATTAATGTGTTTTTATCATTTTACAGTGGAGGAGACTGAGTTAGATGCTAATCAACTCCTTCACTAACAGTTTGCTAACCACCCCTTATTTCACAGCAGTTTGGTTGTATTCCTTTGATAGTAGTAAATCAGACAGGCCTGCTCCCTGACTACCCAGAGTGTCCCACTGGCAGGAGATACACAGGGCCCAGTACACCACGCTGTCTCACGTACATGGCAGTTTGGGAGCATACTACCATTTAAATAATATTGCTTACTTTTTATGTATAGATGACCCTGTAATATCTTATTCTATTAAAATGTGTTTATTTGCCTTATGATTACAAGTAAACATGCACTTAGAAGCAACTGAATAGTTCCTCATTTGAATAGACTTTGCTATAAAGAAATTTTTTAAGGTATAAAATACAATTTTTGCATTATTTGTAAAATATAATGTATGTTCTGTTTTCATTTGTCTTGGATTATGTGCTTTTGTCATCAAGATAGAATAAAATAAAATGTACCTATACCTATATCTATAATATAAAAGAGAATTAGAATACTTCGAAGATTATAGCTAATGTGAATACATCAGCACATTTCTATTTGTTTGATAGAGCAAACAATTACATTTATTATAAATCACAGAATAAACCTACTTACCAAATCATGCACATTGGCCCATTACTTCCATGCAGGGATCATACAAATTGACTGCATTCTTCAATAAATATTACCATTTGAGGACTCAGAAATCAGAATTCTACTTCTGTTCATTTTCTTCCCCTCATATTGCTGTTTAAGCCCCATTCTAAATCATTTGCATGAGGCTGGGTAAAGTGTGTAGAATGAACTTTTTTCTTTTCATCCAATATGGTTCTTATCGCAAAGAGACTAAAATGTGGAAAACAGGAAAAACAGAAATTTGAAGTTGCCATTCTGATTTGTATTGCTTTTGCCTTCAATTTTCTTTAATATACTAGAGAAATACGTGTTTATGTGATTGTCTCAGTGCCCCAAACCCTAAATCTTAGTTTGAAAATGTTCTTAAATCATTTTTGTTAGGTTTTCGATGCAGAAGAAGAAACAGGCAGAGGGGAAATAAGGCCTTTACTCCGGACACGGGGAGGAGAGGACTGCATGCAGCACAGGGCTCCTCTGTGGTAAGCCGGGGGCTCGTGAGGACTCTGGCCAGAGGCTGAGCTTGAGGGGTGGGCTCTGTGATGTCTTAGGAGCTGACTGCAGCTTCTCCTGCAAGCAGGAAGGGTACAAGGAGGTTGTATTGAGGGCTGAGGGGAGAAGAAGAGGGGAAAGAGGTCATTTGGAAGACAGGCTGTGGTTTTTGGGCTTCAGCCATGTTCAGCCACCACCATAATGATTCAGCAATTCACTCTTGGGCAGTAACCTATCACTTTTCCTTTTATAGGGATGTCACTAACAGACTAATTTTATTATTAAAGCTAAAGCCCCACAATATTTTCATCTGAATAAATCATATTTTCATTTGTTTACAAATTTTATTTTAGATTTTTTTAAATTTTTGCTTTCAGTAACTGATGTGGATTACTAGTGTTATGGCTGATACATTGTGTCAACTTGAGGAGTCCGGAGGCTTGGCTAAGTGACTCAGCAGTTCTACATCCTGGGGTGAAAAGGACATGCCCTTACCACTCCAGGATTTTGTGCATTGTGACAGCTTGAGAAGTTTAGAAGGTTAAGTGACTGAGCAGGGAGCTAGGGTGCTTACTTTCTATTCATCATGAGCCTGTGCAAGAGGAGGGCAGGGAGATTGTGTGAGTGCCACACGCCCCCTGGATGGGGGTAGCCTGTTTACAATATAAGGGAGGAGAAGAGGCTTGTTCTCCCTGTTTTGCTCTCTCTTCTTTTGCTGTCTTCTACCACGTTGAAGGGTTGCCCCTGTGCCATGTGTCACTCTGCCTTGGAGCCAGCTGATTACAGACTGAAACCTCCACAAACTGTGAGCTAACAAAGCTTTTTTTCCTTAATTTTGGGCATTGGACATTTTGTCTCAGCAACGAGAGGACAGTAACGAAGACAACTATCAATTAACAGAACTGTTCTGAATTCTGCATTTCTAACATCTCATCATCTCAAATAGCTGTCAAATAGAAAACTAGGAGGGCTGGGGATATAGCTCAGTGCCACAAGCACCTGCCTTGCAAGTGGAAGGTCCTGAGTTTGATTTCTGGTGCAAAAAACAACCAAACAAAAAATAGAAAACTAAAGTTGAAAAGTATGAAATAGTAACTAGTCATACATAATCTTTAACTGGGTTGAGTGAAATGAGGAGGACTGGTCAAAATATAATGCCTGTACTGCAAAAAACTTCAAAGGCGAACAGACTGTGTTAGTGATTGGTTTTACCACTTCAGTATGCTTTGCTTTTGACTGATTAATCCCTTTCAACTTCACTTTACAATCCATAAAATAAGGATGGTTGGGCTTGAGATGCAGTTCAGTGACAGAGCACTTTCCTAACATTTAGGGTTTCTGGAATTCACTCCTCAGCACTACAAAACAAACAACAAATTAATAAACATGAAAAAAATAAGAAGGATGGTTAGGTTTTGCAGCAACAGCTTTAAGAGTGCACAAGGTCTAGCTGGGTTAGTCTATCAGTGTGTTAATCTGTGTGCTTTCCTCTTTTCTCCCAACTGGACTGTGCACACGTGTGTATGCCCTATAAGATTAGATGTGAACTATAAGATTAGATGTGATTCTGCCCTATAAGATTAGATGTGAACTCTAAATTAGGAACAGACCTAAGGACAGTGGACACAACAATATTAAATAAGATTCCCATCCATGTTATTAAAAATAATTTTACAGACAGTAGAAATTTCATTATTATTTATTCGAGCAAGCAATAGAACAGAAGGCAAGGAACACCAGGGCCTTGGAAATTCAAATTTTCAGGCCTTGGAGAGAAAAAAAACTGAGTCTTTAAGTTCACTGAACCAGGTGGGTGGGAGACCAAATAGGAGTGGTTCAGTCCAAGTCCAAGGGATCTGCAGAAATAAACTTAGACCCAACGTACAGACTTCGTTGTGGTCCTCTGGCCAACGCTCAGTAACTGCCTACTGATCATTCACTTTGGGGTAAGGAATTCCCAGTTCAGGAGCTCTCCTCAGTGTATTACTAATTCAATGGTTCTTCGAAGCCAACAGCACAGAGGCTGTAAAAATTGTATATCCTTTTACGCAATAATATATAAGAGAGGAACTTTGCCCTAAAAGATGAACACACAGGAGAATTCCTTAGAGCTAGCTTCTAGTCTAGACTGCATAAGCATAGAGAAACATGTGTTTCTCTATGGACCTGTAAGGAAGGAACAGTTTTCTTTTTCTAATGTTGCAAACTGCTGACTTTGTAAAACGCAATAGAAATCAATTCGTAGTTAGGTCCTTATGAGCAGAAGTAAAAAGTATCTTTAGGGGATTTTACAATTCCAAGATACAGATTGTCCCCAATGCGACATTTTTCAAAACTACATAAAACATAAACTATGTATTCATATAAAAATAACAAATTCTTTATCAATTTATTGGCAAGAGAGATCCAGCTAGTTATAACTGGTGTTGTTTTTTTGAGAAACTCCAGTACCATTCATTGTAAAGTCATTAATTATCAGAAACTTTACTATGTAATTTACAAGGAGAATGGGCTATTATTGTACATTCTCCCATTGTATGGACTTCTAAAAGGAATTTTCAGGTTTAACAGGGCTACTTGAGAGATATGCAAAGTTAATTTTTAGCCTTAAGAAGTAGCATAAATTAAGGGAGTTGAAATTTTCTACTGTGCCAAGAATTTTGAATGATTTCTTCTTACTAAAAATGATAAGTGAATTTCTAAACTGAAAATACTTCCAATTTATAGGATTCTAAAGAAATGGCTTTAAATGTACAAGAAGAGGTAAGCCTTCCCTCTCATTGCAGCAAGCGTGTTTTTAGGTACACACAATCTCTGTCGTATTATGCCATGGGAAAGTGATTCACAGCCACTGCAATCTAATGACGGTCCCTCAGTTTTGATCAATT
This sequence comes from Chinchilla lanigera, assembly GCF_000276665.1. Classification (NCBI taxonomy): domain Eukaryota; kingdom Metazoa; phylum Chordata; class Mammalia; order Rodentia; family Chinchillidae; genus Chinchilla; species Chinchilla lanigera. The sequence continues at coordinate 7,741,252 of NW_004955447.1, read as the reverse complement.
TGGCAGGATATATTTTTAGTTTAACTCAAGGTTATCTCTTAAGTAAATGAAACATCTTGCCAGTTTATTCATCCTCCTACTTTATATGCTTTCCTTGAACAAGTAATTCTGTGGGTCTGTTGCTTAGTAAATCATAAGTTCCCTTCTGAACTGTAAAGGAGCTTGTATTTGTGATATATACTTCAATTAAACATGTCTACTTTTATTGAGTAATGTGCTTGTGTATTTAGACCAGTGAAGGCTTAGCAGCATTAGGAATAAACCCATTTTAGAGACGTAGCTAAGTCAGGTAGCAATGTCAGTGTGCTACCAGGAATTAAAATTTGAATGCAGCAAGCAACAAATGCCTTTATTCAGCCAGTAACATCATTGTACTTGTTTTCCATCCTCAGGTCTGTTTGCACAGAAAGCTTCATAGATGACTGGTGTTCTCGCATTAGGAGGCAAAAATTAGCTGATTATCTTTGTTTCTGTTAAAGAAATGGCATTGGTTATCATTCCCTGTATACAAAATTTCATTGTTTGGAAAATCGGTAGTATATATTCTATGATTCCTTCTTCCTTTATTAGCTGCAATGATTTCATAGCAAGGAGCATCTCCTTAAGAATTACTTGTACCTGTGGTAGAACTGCGAAGAAAAATCAAAATAAATGTTTATTTTCTTTTATTTATTAGTTTTCAAAATTGCCAGCTGTAGGCAGCTTTCCAACATGACCAAGATGAGTTTTAAAAATTGTCTTAGTAGCTCAGTGAACTCATAGAATTAGACATGATATGTATCAATCCTTTGCAATTATCTTTTCTACTCACACTCTTCCTTCTGTCTTTGACCCATGGGCACTTCTGTAAGTGAGATCACTTTGCAGGGCCAGCAGTCTTTGATACCATTAGAACACTCACAAATACCCACAAATTTGCCACAGTTTCTGTCTCAGACCAGGAGTGAATCATTTTAGCCAGGAGGCTTGGTTGCTTTTATGAACAACTGACATTTAGAGAGCATAAATTGAGTAAAACGTTTGCCCAGGTTGACAAGGCTGTTTATTGTTTATATCGCAGTGGGCAGAAATAAGAAATATTTTTCTTCAAATATACAGAATAGTAAACATCATGCCCTACGTTCACCAATTCTTAATATTTTCTGACGTTGGTTTTCCCTATCTATCAATCCATATTGAGTGATCTATCTAGGTTTATGAATCCCAGTGTGGATACATATGCATTATTAAATTTATTCTTACTTTTATCATTACTTTGCCAAAACATTTGCCAATAAGCTGAAGAAGTCGTGATTTTCTACACTATGCATACTCCATCATAAATTTCTTATGAAGAAAGATATCATCTTGGATAACCACATCAGAAATATTTACTGTTTTAATAAAATAGTAACATAGTATACACTAATGCATGGTCAGCATTTACCAGTTATGCTAATTTACCCTGCATAGCATTTTTTCCAGTACAAGATATAAACAAAATCACATATCACGTTTAGTTGTTTGTCTCTGACTCCACGACGCTGCAGCCCACAGTACACGATTCCAGCCTGCTGCAGCCACAGACATGAAACCGCAGTCTGGGAGAGCTGCTGCTTGGGCTGTGGCAGCTAAGAAATAGAAGACTCCCCGAGAGCCCTGGGAGCTCAAGCAAAAGCCCAACGCGTTCAACAGGTGGGACACTTAGTCCAAGAAGATTCTTGTCTGGCCTAAAGATGCTATGTTGTCTTGCCTGTTGGGTTTTCACTTACTTGATATCAGGTACCACTTCTCTCCTTCTTCTCCCTTGTAGGGTGGGAACACTCATCCTATGTCTTTCCTAGCACTCTATTTGGGAAACATACAACTTGTTTCATTCAACAATCTCACAGCTGTAGAAAAGACTGTCTCCTGTTAAATCGCACCACGCATCTCATCCATATGATATTTAGATGATACATAAGAGTTTGGACATAAATTTTGACGTTGATGCTGGAACATGTTAAGACTACAGGACAGAAAAAACTATTGCCCATGAGAGACCATTTCTTTCAGGGGAAAGGGGGCAGAATCCTATCTTGTGAATGTTTGTCCACGTCCAACTTTCATATGTTGAAATCTACTACCCAGTGATTTGGTATTGAGAACTGGTGTTGAGGTGTCAAGAAGGTGCTACCTGGTAAGCAAAGAACCTCAACCAGAAACAAAGTCTGCAGGCACCTTGAACCTAGATTTTGTAGCCTCATAAACAATTCCATGTTCTAAAGTATTTTGTTAGATCAGCCTTAGTGAATTAAGACACAAACATAACAAAATAATTTCTGCACTGGTATTCACTTTTTGCTATTGGTGAAAAATGATTTTAAATTTCTTATTTTTGTCATATTTATTTATTATTATTTTACTAATTGTCTAGATATTTTAAACCTACTAAAAATTTTAAGTATAGCAAACCTCAACATTTTATACATGTTCTAGTATCTGAGCTCTATCTCTTTTGTTTCAAAGCTTATGGCTGTAACTTCATGTAAATTACTTCCAGTTGAGTGTTATCATTTATATCAAGATGGCCCATCCAAAGCCTCATGATCAAGGAGAGGCTTTTAAAAGATGACTGGATCATGCTGTGTGATTGTCATCAGTGACTTAGCTCACCAGTTTATAGCTAAATGTGATTTGAAAGTGAGAGATAGTTGGAGGAGGTGAGTCACTGAGGGTGGAGCCCAGAAGGGTCCATTTCCTTCCCCCTCCCTTGATCAGTCTCTGCTTCCTACCTGTCCTGCCATGGACTGTTTCTCCTCTACATACTGCTCTACCTTAGAACCAGCGAACTATGAGCTGAAATCTCTACAAACTGTGAGCTTGAGAAAACTCTCTTAAGTTATGGGTATCAGATATTGGATCCCAACCATGAAGGAAATAACTACAGCATTGTTAACTAAACAGAATGAGGATAATGTTGTTAAGTTAGCAATAATCAGTACCCCTGTGAACAGCTTTAGAGCACATGATTTTGTTCATGTGCTTGACCTCTACTGGTATCTCTTTCCCATGTCTTCATTTGCTCAGCCACAATCAAGTACAATGGATTGGATAAAATATAAGCAATAGGAGATTGCTTCTCATAGTTTTGGGGGTGGGAAATTCAAGATTAGTATGCAGGCAGACATGGTGTCTTCCTATTTTCAGATAACCATATTCTCAGTGTTTCCTAATGTGGCCAAAGAAGAGGTAAAAAGAAAGTCTTCTTGTGTTCTAAGGACACTTAACACATTCATTAAACTCTACATCATGTAATTGTTTTACTTCCAAAGACCACACCTCCTAATACCAGCACTTTGGGGCCTACTATCTTAACATAAAACTGTTTTTTTTTGGTTTTTCTCCAGTACCGGGAACCGAACTCACGACCTTGCACTTGCCAGGCAGGCGCTTTGCCGCTGAGCTAAATCCCCAGCCCCTAACATAAAACTTTTTATAAGACACAAATAGCAGGTGCATAGCAGGCTTCTTATGATTTAAACCAGTGTTTTTAAAACTAGAATGTGTATATCACTGGGAATCTTGTGGAAATGCAGATTCTGACTCTATCTATCTGCTGTGTAGCTTGAGTTTCTGAATCTCTAAAATGGTCCCAGAAAATACTGATGCTCCTGGTCCTTGAACTACATACACTTTGAGTAGCAAAGTTTAGGGTTTGCCAGCCAATTAATTTTTTAGGATGGTTAATATACCATAGTTATTTCTTATCTTGGAATTAGAGTTTTCTGAGAATTTGAGTAGGTAATTGAAGATGTAACAGAACCAAAATTGAGGAAACTGCTTTCTTTTCTGAATTTGTGTCTTCTGTACTGATACTCTATCTAAACTCACATTGGTACATAGGTCCCCTGCACAGGGGTCGTCTGTAGTCCTACTGCCTATGCCATCTCATTGGTGTACTGTCTGAACCCCAACCGTGGTTGTAAGCTCAGCCCTTGCAATCTTAGAATGTCATAAATGAGGGTCATGTCATTTCAACTAAGAAGATAAGAATCACAACCACTTGCAGTCAGGAAATCTACTACTCAGTTGTTTTCAAGGACCAAATACTGTATTTCCTGGGCTCTTGAAAATTTAGTGGTTAATACCCAAGGTGGTATTTAGTGCTTTGTGCAGCAACACCACCTGTGACACCTGCTGCCTGATCACCCAGTTCAATTCAGCAGCATCAAACTCCAAATTCTCCCCACCTCCTCGACCTCAAAGTTGCTTCCAGGTCAGTTGTCTTTAGGACAGACTACTGTGCCAAAATACCTTTCCTAACATCAGTTGGCTAAGCATATTTTAAACATTTCCTACAATGGACCCCACTGGAAATTGTTGTAGATTTGAGACCTCTGAAGCTGCTGTTTCTGCTCAGCTCCACTTTGAGCGCAGAGTTGGGTTTCTGAGGCCAAAAAATAACCAATGGTGAGCTGTAACGGGGTGAGATGATGGCTGAGATTGCCACGCACGCAGCTCTGCTACACGGTGATGCTGACCAGACCCCTGAGGGGCAATCTGCTGAGTCGCACATCATTTCTAAACCCAATCAGAACAATCTGCTATTTTAATTTTGTTTGCATTTCTTTAATCTACAAAAAAATGCAATAATGTATGGGGGAAAGAATGGTTTTTGCAGATATTTACATAAAAATTCTGTTAATTTAGATAAACAGAATTGTGACTTTAGATGTTATTTAATATACAATGACCACTGTCTCTATAAAATAGTAAAAATATTTCAGCTTTTCAGAGGATGACTTGTATTATCACCATGTGTTGGCAATCAAGTTTCCTAGATGGATGAAGTTAATGGACACAGTGATAGCTATGATTGGAACTGCTTTGAAGTTTTTATCTTCCACTCAACATTTAGGATTACAGAGAAAAAAGGCATTGCGCTTTAACAAATCCATTTCAAGTGGAAATATTTTAGAGCTATAAATATATTTGTTAAGAAATACCTTTCATTGGAGCAACATTTCATAATTATGTCCCAAATTCAGTGCCTCTTCAGATTTATTTTTTTTTTGATTGTTTGTTTGTCTTTTTTCCGGTACCGGGAACCGAACTCACAACCTTGAGCTTGCCAGGCAGGCGCTGTGCCGCTGAGCTAAATCCCCAGCCCCACCTCTTCATATTTAAAGCTGTGTGTGTCCAGAGTGATGTTAAAAAAGCCTGTTGAGAGATCCAAGAAGTGTGCAAAGCTAATTTTTTCACTTTAGCTCTGCGTATCTTGTTATAATTAATACTCTGTACATACACATGGAAGGACATCCCTTCTAATGTAATTCCTTCTAATGTAATGAAGGAGAGAATAGCGACTGTAAGTGAAGGAAAGTTTACATGTGAATACGAAGAAATTTGTAAGAGTGATTGGGCTTTATCTCTCAGTGTGTCCTAATGATCTAAGATCGCCTTTGATGAGATAGTAGTAGTTTCCAGAAAAGCTTTTAAGATACTGTAAATTCATCTTTTGCTATATAGAGATAGGCTACATAAACAATTTGTAGCATTAAAAGACACTGAATTTGCTTGATAATAATCAGAAAAGCTCTTGCTGTAGAAAATCTGATGAGTGAAAATACCCCTAATGATAAGGCTTCTCCTAAATTCTTCCTGTAGTAATTGGCTTGGCAAAGTCCTCATGTTTATTCTAAATAGGAGTTGAAAAGTTTAAAGTAAACCATGAATGCATAGAGAAATTGCTTTAAAACATGTTCATACATAGGTCAGCATGGAGAAATAAAGATGGTTTTAAAAATGATTAAAAGAATGTGCCCTTAGCAGTGTGAATAGCTACACGATCCCCACATGGTGAGTGTTCAGGCTCAGGTTCCCAAATATGTCTGAGAATGAAGTTTCTAAAAGTGATCATTAAAAATACTTTATTTTTCCTTCAGAATAATTTTTAAAGGGTATACCTTCATTATAATGAATAAGGTTGCTTACCGCAAAATCCTACTTTCCTTTTGTGGTCTTGAAAACTCCGAAATTTTACCTCTTTAGTTCTCTAATAAAAAAAAATGCGTATTTACCCGTTGAATAACTCACAGAACAGCTGAAGTGTTTCTTTTCTCAGTTTTCTAATTGCTACCTTCAATTACAGAGCAGTTTCTGCCTTCAGTGTTTTATCCTTTTCTTTTTTTTTTTTTTGGTTTTTCTCCGGTACCGGGAACTGAACTCACGACCTTGCGCTTGCCAGGCAGGCGCTTTTGCCGCTGAGCTAAATCCCCAGCCCCTCAGTGTTTTATCCTTGAAGAGCCCAGTTTGGACTGTGTGAATCGATGCTACCCAGGTTAGTGCACTATTTTCTTGCCGTAAGCAAAATGGATGAAATTGCTTTCATAGCTTTCAACTTAATCATATTTCATCTTCCATATGTAGTAATAGAAAGTCTTATAGTGTTCAAGATCTGGCACTATTTTCTAGTTCTCCTTCTATCTCTTATTTGGAGTGGGAGAGTGAAGAAGAAAGAAGCTTGACAAAAGACAACCCCTGGCATTTTTGTAGTCTTTCACCTGATCTGTGTCGCTCCAGCACACTTTCCATTCTGCACATCAAACTGATGTTTAAGTCTGCATGTCTGACCCGGTAGTCTGCAGGTAGACAAAATGGTTCAGAACGTATAATTCATGTTTTGCTGTTCTGATGTCTTTCTTGCTACTCTTTTCTAGACTCTTCCCTTTGGGTCACATATAACTGTTATACCCACCATACACAATATATGTATAAGCTTTTCCATGTTACTGTGCATTCTGCATCAAATTGCAGAAATGCCTTTTGTTGTCTTCCCAGTATAGGTACATATACTTATAAACTTGAAAAATGTATGGCTGTGTTCCTGAGCCAGCCAGTCAGGCATAATTCACCCTTCTGTCACCTATAGCTCTGCCTTGTTGCGTTGTCTAGTTGCCCTTGGCCCCATGTCTCAAGCCTGTTTTTGACTCCTTCCCCTCATGGGACTGTGTTTTCTCAGAACAGAGAGAATGGTCATCAATGACTAGAAAATCCAAAAGCAGGATTATTTTACTTAAAGCACTAGGGGAAAATAGCTAGTTTATTCTCTTTCCCTAAGGGTACAATCAGCTCACCTCTTTCTGCCTTTCTAAATACATCTGTAAGCCTCTGTGATCAAAATTATGATATGATAATAATTTCCCTTTCCTTGGGAAGCCTTCTTTTCAATTCAATGTTCATTTTTTCTTTTGCAAATGTTTACTTCTAGATAGTATGATGGGTAAATGTTATACTCATTCCTATTTCTACTGCCATTTTTTCAGAACCAGAGTCTAAAACATAGAGAATGTAGTTCCATTTCACTATTTTTACATAATGTAACAAAAAGAGAATAACTCACAGGTAGCTAAAGAAAAATAAATTTTAAAACTATCACATGAACAAGTGTAATTTTACAGACATCATTAGGAACTGATTTATGCATTTTGGATCCTTTAAAATCTCTTTGATAAAATAACATGCAAACGGGGAGAATGAAGACATGGACAAATTTCAAATGGCTGACTACAGAGCCAAGTCCTACATTCTCTAAACACTCATTATCTCCGAATTTGAAAATAAATCAAGATGATGCATGAGTGAGAAAGAATAATACTGCAACTCCCACCAAAGTTTTCTTTGTAAAAAAAAAAAAAAAAAAAAAAAAAAAGGAGGGGGGAACAGTCTTGTACAGTACCAGTGACAACATTAGAATTTCTTTCTTTTTGTCCTTTCTAAGAATATTTTTTGTAATTTGGCTTGGCTGCCACCCTCCTCTCCCTAGTTTTACTTTGAATTAGGTCCAGGACTTTTAGCTCCAGGGAAGCCAGTTCTGGTATTGAAGCAGCTCTTTCATTCAACAGTGCTAATTGCAGCCACAATCACTAGTTCACAGACTAAGGAAATTAATGACGGAAAAGCCCTGTTAGATCATCTCATCCATCTGATTCTGACGAGAAAGGATTATTTTTTACATTATGTCCTGGAATATTCTGCCTGGGTAAGTTTAAGTGACCAAATAATGAGGCGTTCACCTTTTCCCTTGGGAGAGCATTGCATTGCCTAATAAACTTTACTTAAAACACCTGAAGATCAGCAGAGGTTTTTTTTTTTTTTTTCATCCTTTCATTGCCTATCTATATATTTAGCTTTGGGTCTCTAAACTTCTTTTTTTTTTTTTTTTTTTTTTTTTTTCTCTTTTCACTCCATTTAATGCCATTGCTCTAGTTATACACCCTTGGGTCACCCTGAACAATCTCTCTCCCATCTCCATTCAATATAGCACATTTCCTGGCTACCATCCCAAAAGAATGATAAAGATGTTTTTATGTGTATTTGCAGAGAAAGATATGGTCTTGACGAGTATGATACAAAATACTGCTATTCATTACTTCATTAATCATTCAGGTTCAAAAGGACGCAAGTGAAGCTTTTTTAAAACATAAATTAATTTTTAAAAAATAGTAACGTGGTGATTTTTATCTCTGCTTTCCATTTATCAGCTTTAAATATGTGTTAAATTAAAATTCTCTCAAGATACTTGCATTCAAATTATTTGCTTGGTGAAATCTTGGCAGTGGAACCTGGGTTTGGACTCCAAGCTTCTCTTTATCACTTTGGTCACTTAATTTCTAAATGTAAGCTTGTTCATTGCATTTCTTCATTTAATGTAGACCAGAAGATATTTTAAGAGAAGTATTTAAATCGATGTCTCATTGTATAAGTCAGTATAAGTCTGATTGTTTATTATAAAGTTATAAAGTAGCAATAATGTTCTATGCTACATAGAGTTTGATAGAGGGGGAGATCGCTCCCTTCTATAAACAAAAGGAAAGCATTATCATTATAAATGATACAGAACAAAAGGAAAATAGTATTGCTGTTATTGCAGATTTATTAGCAGAGCTGATAGATCTGGGGATTTAGAAACTAGCACAGTTTACAATCCTTGTGACAAATTAGCTTTATGTGTCTTTCATGAGACAGATTCTAAATGAAAGTTAGGAGCATAATAGGCAACAAAAATAATTATCATTTTTTGAGAAACATGAACTTCTTTAAGATAATGCAGTCTATGACAGTAAGTTACCCGTGTTAAGGAAAATAAATGATCCTGATCACTGAAACGAGGCACTAGGAACGACTCAGTATAATCAGATTTCTGAGGAGAATGAGTTCTCAGAGTTTAATATACTTCAAGAATAGACAAAATTTCAAGAAAATTTTAAAAGATTCATATTTAATACCTCTTCTCAAATTGCATACCCTCTACTGGAGTACTGTAATTAGCTTGAGATATGTGAATTTCTAAATCTGCAAATAAGCACTTTTATCATTGTTTTTCAAATGTCAATGAAGTCATTATGAATCAAGACTACATGCAGTCATTTAGTTAATTCAAAGATAACTTTGTTTTTCTAACATCGATGCATCACATTTTCTTATTCAACATGTCTTCTGCTTCATATTTATCTTTTAAAATGTTGGTGGCTTTAAATGGGAGTCCTATTAGAAAATCTCCATCAGAGTACTAAAATAAACTACCATAGGGAAGTTTGTATGGCGTTAATAATTAACTCACTGTGTCTTAATTTTCAGTTTTTGGGTAGAGAAATGTCTGTGCTTTTCATGAACTGATTTCAACACAATTTCAGTTTTGCTTTATTACTTAGAAAATAAACCTTACTATCTCATTTAAAATATTACAGCTAAAATAAATCAAACTAAGCCAAAACCTGTAGTATATTTTTAGAGAAACACAGATGTATTTCACACAGTCAAAATGTGACTAGTCATATCTCCTTTCAGTTAAAGAAAAAGGACAAATGAAATGCCAAGAAATTTGACAGTTACTGAGCCACTAAAATTTTATAACTCTAAAACCACATTCTTCATTCTAGAGTCATTCATTGTAAATACAAGACTATTCAGTTATTTTACGTCTCAGAAATTTTTATTGTATCTTATCTGTTGAAAATTACTTTGTAACAAATTTGGAAATTTTACAAAAACTTTCAAGGTCCTCTTTCGGTGGGATGTTCTAGTCTAAGACTGATGGTGCAAAATGGCTAATCTTAGAATCCTGGTCATTACCAAGGTGCTAGGTTGGGAGAGTTGTTTAGTGTCACTGCCTATATTAGCCGAATCTTATTTAATTTTAAGGTCTTTTAATGCTTAACCTAAAAAATTATAGAAAAATTTCCAGCTAAAGAATTCTTAGCATAATTATGTGTCTAACATACTTCTGTGCAATTCCAAAATTATAAAATTGCCAGGAATTGGGTTAGAGTAGCACTCATAGTAGTGAATGCACTAAATATAAAACCCGAGAATTGGATTAAAGTATATTTGACTGATTCTGGATGTGATTAATGGTGTTGGACCTTTAAAGCATTTGAGTTCTACTTTTAGCACACACTACCTATGCTTTAGAGCTACTGTTGGTGTTGCCTAAGGAGATTAAAGATAACCACAGAATTCGAGCTTAAACTTTTCTACAGTCAGCCCAGGAAACAACAACAGGAATGTTTTAAAGAGCTTTGTTGAAGGCTCCTAAACCTATTTATCTAGCTCTATTCCTGCCAAATGCCGACTTCTATTTTTAGGTACTGTAAGAAACAAGACAAGAAGCAAGGTCTTCAGAGACTCATTAGGGTCATTAGAAAAATGCTTCTAGCAGCTCCTATCAAAACAGCAGAAATAAATAACCTTAGTTCCTGGGATGTGGATTCACCCTGCTTCTGCAGTCCTGTTTCCACATGATGTATTGCAGTCATTATAGTCACCTCTGTAGGACACTGTGTACACAAAGTGAGAGACCCTCACCTCCCAGCGCAGGGTATTTCCTGATATATGAACCATTTGTCCTTGTCAGATTGCCCAAGGTGAAAAAAATAAACTTTAAATATGAACTACATCTAGGCAACATGAATAGAGGAGAAAATATTTTATTTTCCACTGCCACAAAGGAAAAAGAAAAAGTTCTGTGAGAGAAAATAGATTCAATGATAAAGTACCCTTGAAAAAAGTATTACTTATTTCATTTTTTTAAAATTACTATTTAATAGAGACACTCCACAAAATCAAAATGCCAAAATCTATTATTTGCAGGAAGTTGTATTTTAGAACAAGGAAAAATATACTGGATGTTTATATCAGAAAGAGCCAGTGGTTCCTACGCCAACGGTATCCAAGCTGAAGCTGTGTGGCATTTGTTTCTTCAAACAATGTAGTGTCATTTTCTCACCTAAGTAAGCTTGTGAATGTTGACTAATGAGTGGATGTTATAGTTCATTTTTTAATGGTCATTTTTTATAAGGAAAAGTTTCTAGTTAAACTAAATATAATATCTGGACTAAATGTTACTATTTATTAATGAAATATAAAATATGATCACATTACAAACGACTCACAAATACATTTTCATTATAAAATTTTGATTTACATTTTTGTTACCCTTCAGGGAAACTATGATGTCGCTAGACCAGGCCTCTCTGCCCCAGCAGAGGAAAGCTAAAGTAATATCTACTAGTATGACGCACAAATTTTTATTACTCCTGCTACTTCCTTTTGTTTCACATAGTAAGTAAATAATATTAAGGTAAAGCTTTTGATCTTCTATGTTTTGATTTACTTATCCATCATCAAAGAACAGTAGTAGTTTACATTAGGTTCCTATAAGGACACTAAAAAAAAAATTAAAAACACAAAGAATTCAATAAAATGAATTTAAGAACAGGATTTAAGTAAAAATGCATCTGGAACTGACCAAGTACAAATAGTGGACAGCGAGGAAATCCAAAAATTAGCAAAAGCAAGAAGCAGCTATACTCTGAGAGACAAAAGGACCACAGGAAGGACAAGGTGACGGGAACCCGGGACTGAGGACCCCGAGCAGCATCAGCCACGGGGTGTCTGCTGGGACGTCGGGGCTGGGGTGGCGGAGAGACCCGGATGCAGTCAGGATGAGCAGAACTGGCCTCCCTCCTCCTTGCATACCTCACGCACACCTTAAGGCCTGTTAGTCGCTCCCAGTCATGTGAGCCACCTTCATCCCCAGGGAAGAAAGGAACACAGGGTGAGCAAGAGGCAGTTCAGTGGAGCAAAGACCACATTAAGAGACATCAGGAATACTTCACCCTTGCAAAATCTCGCTGAACCGCATCAGGCAGTCAAGACAACATTTGATGAAGTTACTGTGTCTCGCTACAGTGAAGACATGGGTGATTCTGTTGAAAGATAGAGCCTGAAACCTGCCTGCTGCTACATCTGTTCATGTTAACCAGACATATTCTCCCCCCGACCCCTCTTCCGCCCCAGGTGCGTGCATGGCAAGCACGGGCGCAGAGCCACCGCCCCAAGTCAATCAGTCTGCAATTGCTTTACAGGATATTTAAGAGCAATTATACTTACGAGCTACCATTTAGATTTGCTACGTGCAGAACTTTCGCATTTACCTGAAAAAGTGCAGCGACTTCCTCCTCCGGGAGTTTTCAACTTGACGATATTATCTGCAGGAATGTCTGTGCTGGGGTACAGTTTGGAGTAAATGTTTATAAGCGGCTGCCGTATAGCAGTGTGACTCTTAAACTACTACTGATAATAATTCTGTTCCTCGGGAATTTAGAAAATTCAAAAGAGTGCCTATGGAGTAACTGGCAGAGTGTGAATTTACGCTTGTCAATCATCATTCATTGATTTTCAGTAGGGATTTAGTCATAAAACAAAAGTATGTATTTTTTTCTTTTGTTACTGAAATAATAAGCGAAGCAATTTTTTCCACTGACTTTGTCTGTTCTGTACAACACTGAGTTCTTGTATTTTTTAAGCAAAATATTAATCATCACCCTTGCTGACCACTCTAAGATAACTGTCAAAAACAAATGGCTCCTTTTTTTCATAACTGCTATAGTTTTGGTGTTGAATTTTCCCCAAAGGCCTATATGATAAATCATTAGTAGCCATAGTGATCCAATAGGTATGGAATCGTAAGACGTGAAGCCTACCATAAGATCTTTGGGTAACTAGGGCTTGCTTTGAATGGATTGTGGAACCATGGCCCTTTCTTCTTTCTTTCACTTCCAGGTCATGAAATGAGTGGTTGTGAACAATGTAAGTCTTTTCTCTTTACAAGTAGATTATCTCAGGTATGATTTATTATAGTGACGGCAAGCTGCTGAATGAAACAAACACTGGGAATTCTGCTCACAGAGTTTAGTTTTCTAGAAGTATTTATTAATGTACTTTAGAACAAATGGTTTTAGAGGAGCTATTGAAGTGAGAGGCAAACATGTAAGAATGATAAAAGATAACTTAGAACAATAACTCATTTACCAGCCCTTAAAGTAAGTAGTAGAGAGAAAATAGACCTTTATCACTTTATATTCCTGAAGAATTCAAATGATTAGAATGAATGCAACACATAGTATTGCATGATAGGTAGTAAGAAATGCTACTAAAAGACTGTTAATGTTTGTCATGATGTGCCCTGTCCCGATTATCTTAGGGACTAAGATCCCGTGGAGATCACTGTATGTGCCTACTAGTTATGGCAAGTGACCTTTTCTAAGTGTGGGGTTAAAAAGTAAATCAGACTAGTTTAAACTGACTCAATCAAGCTTCACAATTAAGATGTTCTGTATATTTCATGAATCTCTGTGAGCAGAAGATAATTCTATTTTCTTTAAAATACATTGTGTAGTCTACTTTAAATGTACATTTTATTTTATAAATAGTAAAACAATGAACAACAAATGCAATAAAACTATAAAAGTGGGATTGGAAACATACAGCATAAAAATGATATGTTAGTCTATATACTAGTTTCCCATAAATATTCTATTATCTCTGAAAAAAATGGTTAAATAAAATAAGGGTTATCTATTCCCATAGTCTTTAAATAGAAATTAATATGAGGTCACATTGCTTAATATTCTACATAATTCATTCTTAGAAATATATCTCAAAAATATTTTGCATCTGAAATTTATTAGCGAACGAAGGTCATGTTGTTCATTTTATATTTCCCTATACTTCTAGGAAGCTCAAATTTATATTTTAGATAATTTTGTAAAAATATGTTTGCTTCTGTGTGTACATATGATACCAGTCAATTCTTCTGTGTAGTGTAGTTTTGAATCTGCGTTTTAATGTGTGGGTGTTCTTTTTTTATTTGTACAACATAGGTCATAAGCAAATATTTATGTAATCCATATAAGTAATGTCCCTAAGATGGTCAGCACTAGACATATCATGACAAAAATTAATGGTCTTTTAGTAGCATTTCTTACTGTCTACTACATAATACTATGTGTTGCAATCATTCTAATCATTTGAATACTTCAGGAATACAAAGTGATAAAGTTCTATTTTCTCTTAATTTAAAATAAACAATGAAATACAATTTTTTGCTTTTCTAAACATGTACAAATTTAAATTATAAGGAACAGAAATGTGTTTATATGCAGGTTAATAATAATGATAGTAACACATTCTGTCTGTTAATATTCTATAGTGCATCAATCCACAATAAAGAAATAATGGCACAAATCAAATAACAAAGGTATTTTATTATCAAACTTGTCTAAATGACACATTTTAATTTTTCATTACTGTCAGATCAGATTTTAATCCTCATTTGAATAACTTTTTCCCACAGTTATAACCTCAACCTAACTTATAATACACCATCCTCTTCCAAAGACACTCAGGTTCCTATAATAGTCTACTAGCTGAGAAAGTTGATCACTTGCACTTCCCTTTGAGAGTTATAACTGTTTGAGTGTGGCATAATCTTCCTAATAAAGCTTGGTTTCATTTTAATAGCACAACAGGAGGCTATTGGGAATGCCCCCACCCATGTCTGTGCAGAATAATTAAGCTGAGATTGGTTTGAATTCTTTCATAATTATCCCTCTCACCATGCTGCTGGGTTTGAGGAGTTAATTACAACCATTTTCATGCCCATAATGCAGAAATGATCTCTGTGTTATACACAGATTTGACAGGTCTTTATAAGGACATTAGATGACGGTGTCTGGCTATCCATATTTCCCTCAACAGCAGCTACATGTCTATGAGGCATTATTTTTGGAATTTTAGAAAATATTTAATCACTTCCATGTGAGCAAAGAAAAGAAATAGATGAAACTGTCCAAAGAATAGTTTCACAACAAAGATGCATAAGGTCAAATTTTCATGGGTACTGCTAAAGAATGTACAGCAATTAACTCTTCTAATTACGAGTAGTTGGGTTACTCTAAACTGAAGAAAAATTTATTTTAAGAAAGTTCTCTTCCTGTAAACTTGCATTAAAATTCACTCAAATCATTTCTAGTTTTAAAAATATACACAAATTGCCTAAAATTCCCAGAATTCCTATTGCAAAACATAGATAAATGTAGAAAAAAATGATTGAACAGCACCTGTAATTGCAAGTCTGTATCATTTTAAGAGAAAAAGATAATTTTAGTATAATATTCCTCAAAAGACCTACTACACTATAAGATAGTGAACAATATTTTGAACAATATATTGAACAATAGTTTTGGACGTTGCTAATGATTTGCTTGAGATACTACATTGTTGTGTAGGAATCTGTGTAATGCATATAGATTGGAAAGCAGAACAAATTCATCTCAACATACAACTCACCAATTTACATAGTTTTAAGAATATTACTGTAGTCATATGATCAGTTTTGAAGACTAGCTTCTCAACTGTGTCCTCCCGAAGACTAAGGACTTACGATGTAATCAGTGTTCTTCTAGCATCCTTTTATTATGCAATGTTTTTCTTGTGAATTGTGAAAGGTCTACTTATTTCATAGCTTTTTATCAGAATTTTCCTGAAATACAGATAAGTATGATATTATTGGTATCATCTATGTGGCTGGAACAACAAAAACAAAACCTCAGCTACTAAAAGTGTCTAGGGAAAATAATAATTTCATAATTTCAACTTTTGAACATAGCTCTTATGGTACCACAGCAGTGTCATCATGCCAGTCTAATTTTTTGATGAATATGCACAGCAAAGCAAATCATCATTTAAAATAAAATTTCCATATATTTTGGGAATTATGCTTAGCCCATGTGTTAATCCCATTTTGTCCCAGCAGTACAACTCTGTTTCTTTTAAAATTCTATCCTTACTCATATTTATTAATGCATGAATGTTGACTATTACCAAGACTTACAAAGTGAACAACATTTCCAACAAAACTATGATGAGGGGCTGTCTAAAATACTGGTGAAACATCAAGTGAGTTGAATGAGATAGGCACTTACAAGAAAATCAAAAAGGCAGGAATGAACAAAGCTTTATTGAGCCGGCTGACAGACAGTCTCTAAGCAGGAGCCAGAGAAGATGTCCACACCAATCTGGGTCTCACCTTTGGTTTAAGTGCATTTTTAGGTTTCCGTAATAAACATTACCTCATTTTTGAGACTCTTACAAGAATGTCACACAATTATCACAAAGTTTACCTCTCCCAAAGGCATTAGAACAGCCAGATTCCAGATGACCATTACAGTTTACCTTTTAGCCTACTTCCCAATTTGTCCTGTTTGTTCTGTTCCCATTTTTTTTACTTTAAAAATTAAAAAACTGACAAAACAGCAATGAGGATAAAATCAAAACAACACAAAAATGACAAAAGTACTACATGACCTCAAAACAAAATGATAGGCATTTACAATGGTTGCTACATTACACACTGTTATCTTCAACAAAGTTGCCAGTCCACCAGGCATAAGAATGTAAGATTGTTCAAACAATCATAAACAGTAACATGTAAAAAAATAAATAAATAAAACATTGGAAATGATGCAGAGCTTCATCATACAAGATGGTAGGAGTTCAACAATGGTTCTTATGCTGCATATTGTTTTCAGATCAGTCATTCTGATTACCAAATTCAAATGTGCAAAATTGGTCAAGAAAAAAGAAAATTTTAAGCATTGACTGTTTCTCTCAATAAAGCACAGACATCAGCAATACACCTATTCCAGCTCTCCTTATATATGCATATAAATTGTTTTTCACTTTAAAAAAACATAATAACAAAAACAAATACATAAACAAAACAGCCTAGAGATCAAGAAAAATGATATAGAATTTCAAAATGATCGGTTCCCATTTTATGACTCTGCTCTTCTTTAAGTGGGTTGATAACTAACCAAGGGGAGGGGGTGAAGAGTGGGTCAACTACAGCTAAAGTGAACTTAAGTGACTTCTCAATATGGAGTTAAAAAAAGTAAATGGGGTCTCTCTTGCCCTATCACTGGACAATGAATTAGATTATTTGTGCATATACCTGGAGATAATTAGGGTTTTGAGTCTAAAATTATAATAATTTACAAGGACAGTAATATTAAAAATAAGAGACATGAGAGAAATGCCGTGGTACTAATAGAAAAACATGTAGAAGTCATTGCTCCATAGAATTTCAAAGCTGCTCTGAAGAGTCACTGATTTCTCTGCCGCAGGGCATGGAATAGATGTACAGTAAGACTAGACTTGGTCTCAGAGTTGAGACTCTATCGTCGTAGTCTCTGAGACTTGGCCCCATTCCACATCCCTCCTTCTTCTTTAGAAATGGTCCATGCTTCTGAGTGAGTCTCTCTCTCAGATGGCTCTGTGCCCATAGAGCTTTAGGAAGCCTGGGGTTTCTTTTGATTCCAACATCTCTTTAACTTTTAGTTCTGAGCCAGTGTGGCTTTAGGATCCAAAAACCTCTTTAAAATTTTGAAGATTTTTTGCATAAATCCTATTCAAATTCACACCATTTATCTTAAGACAAAGGACATAAACAAGGCTGGCTTGAAGAGATTCTGCTGTCTGTTGAGGAGCCAATGTCTGTGAGATTTTTAGAAGTACTTTGAATTTGAAGAAAAGGTCTAGAAGGCACTGTCTCACCTTTCCAACATATTAACAGCATCTTATAGCCCCTCCTGACATAAAATACACTGCACCCTTAATTTCTTCTCTACCTTAAAGCAGTTGCTTACTGTACGAACATAGTTCCAGCTCCAGAAGACTGAAAAGAGATTGTGATGTTCAAATCTAGTAAGTCCCTAGTTTGAATTATTTTGTTTAAATTTCCCTTGAAATTAGTCAATTCTTTCTCTCTTTCCAGATTTTATCATAATGAATGAAAAGTGGCATTTAACTAGTTTTATATTTTTTCCTGTAAATCTGCATAGCCTTTTCCACATGTTCATTAAATATGATTTTGAACAAGCCATGTCTTCACAGGCAAGAGCGGTGCCAGGTACCCTAAGCTGTGTAGCATGTGTTGTCTCTTCTCCACATTGAGTAACAATTTCATCATTGCCTTTTGAGTCCCAGTAACAATGTGTGTGCTGCTTTCTGTCAGGCCTTTGTCCCTCCTTCCAATCCAAAACAAATGAAAACATATTTTAGGATTGTTATAACTTTTAAGCATGTACATAAATTTGCAGTGTATAAGTGAAAAATGAAATACCACTACAACTTTTGACTTCCTATGTTTGTGCTTCACCACCATCCACATGTTGCAACTTCCTGTTCAATGTGATTGTGTTGGGGGTGGGGACTTTGGAAAACTGTTATGGACAGAGCTCTTGTAAAATGAGATCATTGCCCTTGTGAAGAGACCACGCAGTTCCCTTTCTGCATTTATCATGAAAAGATTCTTACAGGATTCTTGCAGTGTCTTAGCAATTAACATACTTCTACTCCAACTAAGTCATAATGCAACCTGTAATGTTTTGGCATGTGATCTAGTTTTCAGCTGATTTTTAAAGTGAATATGTAGGAAATTTATTTTCAGTCTTTTTGTTTTTTAACAATACAGCATATGTAGTCAAAATTTCCCCCTGGTCTCAGTTTAGAAGTATCTGAAGCTCATTAAAGTAAAATAATTTCATTATTTTTATATAGTTAATTACTTGAATATCTTGCTTAATTTTTCATTTCTAATTGCAGCTTACACTTCTCATCATGATGTATTCTGAATGCCCTTTTGGTGTGCTTTGGCCAGAGTTGGCCATAAAAGCAAATATTTCAGACCCTGGTAACAAGGTAGCTACATGGGCATGTAACTTAGGCAGCTGCAGATACACAAAGCTCAGAAAGATCTCATGCCTGATTTAATACACAGTTGTAACTCTTGAAATTCTTTAAGAAAATTTGAACAAGAGGCCCTAATTTTGTTTTGCAGGGCTTAATATTTCAGTTTTAATTAGAAGTATTCCTACCTGGTTGAATTCCTCTTGCTTTTCTTAACTAAGTAATTCATATTTTGTGCTCAATGGGAGGTATAGTGTGAGGCCTGAGGTCCTATCCATTGGGTATCTCCTTGTGAGGAAAGAAGTATGCATTAGGAAATCACATAGGAGTGGGGGATTTAGCTCAGCGGCACAGGGCCTGCCTGGCAAACGCGAGGTCGTGAGTTCCATTCCCGGTACCAGAAAAAAACAAAAACAAAGAAACACAAAAAAAGGAAATCACACCATAAACTATTGACAACTAACTGGCACAATAAATAAAAGAGAATACTTTTCTTATTCTTTGATTTTTATTAAAATGCACACTCAAATTTCACACTCCATTTGCTGCTTAGTTACAGACATATTAGTTTTTTGTTTGTCTGGGTTTTTTTTAGGCAAGGTCTCACAACATAGGTCAGGTTGGCCTTCCTTGGACTCACTGTGCAGCCCAGGCTGACTGTGATTTCACAGTGATCCTTTCCCTTCAGCCTCCTGAGTGCTGGGATTACAGACATGTGCTATGACACCCAGTAGTCATATTAGTTTTATATTTTCTAAAATATTATAAAATCCTTGCGCCAATAAATATTAAATAAATATTTTTGAGTCCATTGTGTATTTAAGCTGACTTACCATTTGATTCATAAGCTTTGCTATCAATTTAAATATCAACCTAAAAGAGTGTTTGGACTCAATAGATTGTTTTTATTATACGAATGTACTGTGTTTCGATTTACCAAATCATTTTGGTTTAAATTTCACTTTTATTATAACTCTCTGGGTGACTTCACAGAACCATCTAGATTAAAGGAAATATAATTATATATTTATATATTTTACACGATTTTATTATGTGTTTATATCACCGTGCAGATGATTTATACATATATAACATCCACATTAAGTAACCAGATAAAAGTCATATTACTTTATATTTATTGTTATTTCTGAAATGTATGTGCTTTTTCTAACAAAACATAACATAACATAAAAATAATTTGAAATACATTTTTAAGGATTGGGGGATTACAATTGAGGTTAGCAACAAACCTTTAAAGTAAGGGAAAAATATGTTGCAATGAGGTCTCAAAATTGCAAGTTACATAGTAACTAATCTTTGAATTACTTGGTAATATCAAGTATAATTATCAAGTAATTAGTAGGAACATGTAATTCCCCTGTAATTATAGAGCTATTACAGATGCCCTACAAAATAGGATGCTAGTAACCGCCTTACCAATCTAGATTCATTGCCATCTTTTAAAATTCACTGACTGATATTCATGAATGAAACATCTGACTTCTAAGTGAAAAGCTCCAGATGCATTATGTACAATAGCCATTCTTTCAATCAAACTATGGTTTATTCTCATCATATACAAAAAAGAGACTCCCCCACCATTCACTATAAAACATTTTGAATTGCCATTCTGCATATATAATTATTATATGAAAATGGCATAAATAGACAAAAAAACATTTGCAATCTCATATTTAGACTTACCTTTCCTAAATTCTGTTTTGTGTACACTTTCACAATTCTTTTATCTAAGTATATTTGGAATGGAACATCCTGATATATTTTAGCAGAAATTTGCAAGTAAATGAATATATTTCTGGAGTCTCTTTCATAGAAATGGCAGTAACATAGCATGATTTAAAGCTGAATGTTACAGAATTCTGAAGAATAAAAAGCAATAGATGTAAAGTTCCTTCTTTGTGAGACAATTTTAGTTTTGTATTACTTTTTTCACTGATAGTGGAGTTATCATAGCCCTGGTATTTTGTGGTGTGCCCAGCTAAACACAGTGTTTATCCTTCACTTCCATGTGTTGGTGTTAAAAGGAGAATTGTAGTTTCGGATACAGTCACCGCTACCACTTAAGTCTACTGTCATTTCATTTCATTTTATCTTTGTTCTTATTTTCAGTTCTTTATTCTTTAGTCAACGGGGGTGTCTTTTATTTTCCTTCAAGGTCACCTATATATTGTAAAGGTGATTTCCATAATAGAATTTGCCATCCCGTTAGAAATAGAAGTCCCCATATTGATTTTCTACAGTTTAATGGAATCCAAAGCCAAGTGTATGGGTTATGGATAAACAGATCTTCCAGTCCAATTGGTTGCCTTACTTATAAGCACTAATTAACCAGACTCTTAAAAGTACCTTACTTGCCATGCTAAAAACAGGCCAACAATGAAAACCATCCTCAATTTTGTATACAAATCAATTCAGAAACTACTAAAATGTTTAAAAAAACTGTTTATAAAAATAAACAAGGGAGAAAAATGATATATCTTGAAGATTTAAACAGCAATTAACAAATGGTGCTTTTAATAGTCTTTTATTAAATCGTAGTGACTTAAATAGTTTGCAGCCTAATTTCTTTTAGGGAATTTTAGTTCTTTGAGTTACTTTGTATTTTTATTTTCAATGAACATTGTTTAATTTTAAGCATAACTGTCATTATTTCTCAATTTTACTTTTGTTATGTAAGATTAATGAACTACAGAATCTGGTACTTTCCAGGATAAAAAATTATAAATATGGAAATTATGAAGTGAGTAAAATAGAAACAAAGATGTTTATTTCTGTTGTCACACAAGATTAAAGGATATGAGAATCAAATATTTGTCCAATAATAAAGCTCAACGACAGTGCTAGATATTGCATGCAGACCTCTAACTGCCATGCATTTTTCTACTCTACAAAGTTATTTGTGCTCTTCAGCTTTATTTAAAATTAACTTTTATTTATTTTACTGTAATTAGCTTTTCAGTTATTAATACCTGTTGATAAGGGAAAGAGAAGAGCTAGATGTGATAGAAAAATTTAGATGAAAATTCAGCAGCCTCAAGTAAAATATAATACTCAAGATCTATCCTTTTAAATTTTGCAAGATATTTAAAAGTCTATTAAAATTAGTTTTAGAAAGAAAACTGCCAGAATTTAATTACCACCTTTTCACGTTTAACAACAGTAGAATCTATGTACATCCAATATGAAATTATATCAGTTTTCGTTCAAATTATTTTTAGGACAAAAATAAATACATTAGGAATCTAAAGATGATGAGAAAGAGCTTAAAGCTCTTAAAATGCTGAAGTGTCTGACTCCCCTTACAATTTCCTGTCAACTGCATTAAAATATAAAATGAAAAATTATGTAATTTCTAGTATTTGAGAATTACTTAAAATTAATTCATAGATCATCTATATTTTATTATAATTTTACTAGAGCTCCTACATCTTCACAAAATGTTGATATATTATCTTACATCTTTATTAAAATTGTGAAGTGTATTATGTGTTATGTCAAAAATAAAGACACCCAGAATTTAATATCAATTAGAAATTAAGAATATGTGTGACATAGAGCACTCTCTTTCAGTTCTTCAAAATAACTCCCATGGCTCAATTTATACCATTTGAAAAATGATAAAATTGGACTAAATGACCTACAAGGTCCTAGATCTAATATGCTATGTTTTAAGGTGTGTGAATGTAATACATTTCTACACAGCCAAGATACATTAGTATTCAGTGTGTTACAAGATTCCTACTTATTTATAAGACATGGATTCTGGGTAATGCATTGTGGCATGAAATACATAATAAATACATAAATGAATAATGCGGACTCCGTGATCCTTAACCCTTGCCAACATTTCTCATTAATTATGTGGCTAATTTTGAAGTAAGCAACAGCTACACTACTTGGTTCATCTCATTTCACTTTTAAATGAAGAAGCTCCTACTGTGAATTTAAAATCTAATAATTTATATCTAAAATAAAGCACTCGGTCTGCAAGCCTCATACCCACATATTCATTTATGGGAAATTCTGACCAGATGTTACTGCCTCTTCCCTGCCGTTACACAACTCATGCTCATTGCAAAACGGAATGTTCACTGGTGAAAGATATCTGCTCTCCCAAGGTAGAGTAAGAAATCAAACAAAACAAACTTACATAAACAATATGTTCCTTGAGGTTGGGTTTTTAAGAAATGCATTTTAAGGAAAAGTGTAATCAAAAGCCACTAACAAAAGCCTTAATACTGAGTATTCAAAGAGTATATGATAAATTTTCTGAATGAAAGCGGACTATCCAATTTAAATTCTTTGCTGTCTCTCTTGAGTTATGGTTCCACTCTGTTCCTCAATTTTAGCCACTCAAATATACAATCTATGAAGCGAAGTCATGTCAGTTTATAGAGCAATATTTCACTGTGTATTCCTAGATGTGTATTCTTCGTCTCACTGGCAAGAATTGTCTTTCTTTCAATATGGCAACATACTTATTAGAGAATGGAGTCACTACACTGATCTTCTTAAAATATTCAACCAGGAAAAAAACTAAATTAAAACAGTCCCTCTAAAAATAGCCTAAGAGGGTAACTTTTCTTCTTTTTTATTGTTTAAAGAATTTTTATATATTCCAAAAATAAGTCCTGTATTAAATCATTTAATTTTTTCACATCTATGGTTTCCATGATCCTTTTTAAAAAACTTTTCTCTTGGAGTGATTTTAGACTTATAGGAGAAAGCACAATGCGAAAATGAAGGGTTGCCATGTGCCCTGAACCCTATTTCCCAATAAAGAACTGACATCACTGAGGTGTATTTGTTACAGTTGGGAATGACTACTGATATTGTGTTACTATCTGAAGAGAATATTCATGCAGATTGCCTTACTTTTCTCTGAGTATCTTGCATCTTTGGCAAGGAGTTCATGCAGAATACTTATCCCACTAGTTAGCAAGTCCTTTAGCTGTGGGCCCTCTTGCCTGTATCATCTCCTCAGATTTCGTGTTTGGTAACCTTGATAGTTTTGAACACTACTGCTCAGGAAGTTGTTTTAGAATCTCTCTGTGTTGAGATTTGTATGATGTTTTCCTTAAGCTTTATCCTGTTATAAGAGGTTTTTGAAAGGAAATCCTCAAAGGGAAAGCACCTCTTCATCACTTCCTGTCAAGAGCATGTACTGCCCACAGGACTTAGCACTGTTTTCGACCTTGGTCACCTGGCTGACAAGGATTTTTGAGCTTCCTCCACTACTTGCATTTTCCCTCCTTCCCTACTGCAGCCCACATAGTTATAATGCCAGAATGTAAATGACTTGGAATTTTTATATTCTGGGGATTGATATTTTCTCTCCTGATTTATTTATTCAGTAATCTTATTGGTAGGGGCTTATGGATACTCATTTTATATTTTAGATTTTTTATCAAATACTGTTTAATTTTGTTCCAAAATTATTCCCCCTTTACTTATCAGGAGTTCTTTAAATTGAAAATTGTGCCTTTAATATCCTAGTATAATTATGGGCTACTTACTTGTTTATCCAGCCTTACTTCTTGGTACTAAAATATGCTCTGACTTCATTTATTATGATTTCTGCTCAAACCCTAGAAGTAACTATTTCTCCAAGGATTTCTATTTCCTTTCATTGAAGAAAAGCATCAGAAACCACGAAGGTAGAGCTAGATACGCTGGGAGCTTCTGCTTCTGGCTCATGTGCTCCCTCACAGGTAAGGGCAAGGAAGCGCATGGGTGTATATTGACATGTACATGCTTAGGTTAGGAAAAACATGTGCTTATACATTCATTCATCACTAAATGAATGACTTTAACCTCAGTTTACTTCTTTAACCATAGTTGACCTGTATGCTGGTGCTGAAATTCTTTGCAAGTACTAACGTGAGGAAGAGGCTAAACAATTTAAACACAGTCTCTTATAAAGGTTTTTAGTTTGTTTTAGTTTACATTTTCACTTGTTTTTTGCTTTAAGTTTTCAAGATTTTAGTTGTGTTCAAAAGAAGTCAGTTGAAAATTTTCCCTTGACCCTTTGACTTGAAGTTATTTCACAGACTGTTTAATGTAGTTAGACTTAATTTTGTCACAATCTTCATTTTACCTTGTGATCACTAACTTCTTAAGTGGTTTTCTCAGTTGCACACATTGAGTGATGTCAATGTTGTACTGTAAAATTCTAGGTATTTGGATAAATCATGTCAAGTATCCCCCAAAAATGTATCATACAAAATAGTTACATCTTCTTAAAAAAAATCTTGGATTCACCATAGTTCAGGCTATTCAAATGTCCCCTAAACCCTTGGAAACCCTTAAGGTAACTAGTGTCATTGTAGCTCTGTATTTTTCAAGTTATTATATAACAAATTATACAATATGGAACATTGTAAACTGATTTGATCCACTGACTAATATGAACTTTATATTTGTCATGTTTTTTTCCATAGATTAATAACTCATATCTTTATTTCACTGGGAAAAATTCCATTTGGGGACATACCATGTTTTGTATATCCATTCACATATTAAAGGTTATCTTTGCTGCTTCTGTTTTCATCGCTATTAAAAAGCTGCAGTATGTATCCATGTGAAAGACATTCTTTGAGCATTTGCAAGTTTCCCAATTAGTTGGATAGCTAGCTCCATGCAGAATGGTCAGATTACATGGCAATATTGTTTTCCTTGGTAAAAAAATGTCAAACTATCTTCAACTTTGCAGTAATGCTGCCGCCACAATGCATGAGATTTGCTATTTTTCTGCATTCTTTCCAACAACTGGTTTTGCTGTAAGACAAATATTCTTAATATTTGTCCAGTTGTATCTTGTTTGAAATTTCAACTGTCTAATGCTGCCAATTTTTTAAAAAATTCAGTTTTGCCAAAGAATAATTTGCCAAAGAGCCCTGCAATAGGAATGTGTGTCCCGTAGCAAACTGTGGGCATATTGAGGAGGCTGGCAAAAGCTGAACTCTTTAAACACAAATTCAGGAGGATTTCCTGAGCATCTGAAACAATGATCTTTGGCCACAATGAACTGCGAGGGTGGGATCAGCCCTGGATGGACAGACAGTGGCGGGACCAAAGTCTTTGTCTAAGTACTTGCTGTGTTAGGCTGTGGTGACCTCCAAGCAGCTTGTGGTTCTGCCACAGTCTTTGGTGACAGTTACCATCCGGCAACCATGCTTCCTAAGCCCTGGTTTTGTTGAATATTTTTGTTCCTATTGTTAGGCTTCGAGCAAAAGAATCCATTTTGATTCTGACATTTTTCACATTCTTTTAACGATATACTCACATATTAGTTTCAGGGAAGTATACTTTTTAGATACGTTGGAATTTCTGCATTAAAACATATTAAGCGAAATTAATTGTATTACTTCTCAATCTACATAACTGTATAACTTTCAGTACCCACTGTGGCTACTAAAGCACACAAGCTAAAAACTCTAGCAGTGTGTTAAATACCACTGATGAGAACGGACACTTGCCTTGCCCCTGCTATCAGCAACAAAGTATCTAATTTCACACAGTTGAATGTGTTGTTAACTGTCTTTGTTTGTTAGCTTTTCTCCCTGAATTGATTAAGTTCTTCTCTATCAGTACTTCCCTGAGAGTTTTTACTGTAAGTGGGTGTTGAATTTTGTTGATTTTTTTTTCTCTTTAGCTTGTTAATATGGTGGGTTACACTGATTAGTTTTCCAATGAAGAATTCCATTCCTGGAGTAAATGGCGTATAATCCATTTTATGCATTCTTGGATTCAATTTTCATACACTTTGTTGCAGAATTTTACATGTATGTTCATAAGGGCTAATTTTATGTAATTTTCCGTCCTTGTTATAGATTGCCTCTGTTCTTGGTATTAAGATAATGCTAAGCTAACCTCACAGAATAAGTTAGAAAGTATTCTTCATTTTTTTAAAGAAATTGTTGAATATTTGTATCATTTTTCACATATATTTGGATGAATTCAAAAGTTAAACTTGTGAAAAACATGTTAAATATTCATGGGTACTCTCACATTCCTTACTATGTGTTATGAGGAAAGTACAACCCCAAGCGAATCTTAACATCAAATGTAGCAACATCAGTTAACACCTTCATGTGTGCTTTCCCTTATTTCAGCCACCTTGAAGACCAGATGCCCCAGGCCCACTGTTACAAGCAGAAGGACATCCAACACATTCCATTCGCTTTCCGTGAGTCTGAAATAAACTTTCATTCAGGTTCCTTATCTTATTTCAACCAAATGCATCATGTATTTATTTATCTAATTACAGCTCTGTGTGCGTTGTTAGTTCTCATTATTCACGATATTCATGTCCCGCAATGCCATCCACACACACTGACTCAGTGACACTGAGCCCCTGTTCCTCAGGGAAATGTATGAATAGACTACAATATAAATTCTAAAAATAACAGGCCATCCTGACCAAGAACAAAAGCTCAGAAGTAGTAAGTGACTTATCTGAGATTTTCCAAGTGCCACATAACAGGTTTCAAAGTGAACTTCTTGAATGGCACTGCACTGCCCACACGGTCTGTCATTGGGTTGTGTTGCCACTGGAGCCCAAATCAGAAGGTAGACCATCCACTGCCCTGGAGGATTCAGCGAAAATCAGCTTTTATAGACACTGAAACCAGTGAAAAGTATTAAAATTTTCACACATAGTGCATTGCTCTACTTTGCTTTTGATTTGTTTTGTATTAAAGTCAGATGAGATGGTAATGTTGAAGCACTATAATTCAATAAAATGAAATGTGCATGTCAACATGATCTGTAAAATGATAAAAAATATATTTAATGGATTTATAAAAGCTTAAACAAAGAACAGTAGCATTATAAGGGCATAATCATGAAAATAACTCGATTCCATTACAGTATTTCTGGACACTGAGACCATTATACACTATAATAAACTCAAAAGAACTTTTTATTTCATTTTTTTCTAGTTTAGTTTTCCTGAGATCCCAGTCGTATAGACAATGATACTTTTTCTTATTAACTAATGGATCCATTTGGCATTTTATACTACTATAATCTGTCCTGGGATTGGAAAATAACTGTTGCTTTAGGATCGACAGATTTTAAGTATTCAGCAATCAGTAGTGACACTTTTAAAGCCAAAGTAATGGAAACATAGATGTCCATTTGTTGGCATCTATAACGTAACACTATATTTTCTCATGACATCCTTAAGATAACTATCAGACCAGTGACAATTTTCACAGGTCACATTGTCAAAATATCCCCCAAAAGTTTCTCAGAAGACATTATTGAGATCAATACTTCAGTTTCAAGTTGTAGTAAAAATGGTATGCTTCTTTCAAAATTACGGTGTTTGAAATGTTAACTATTTTATTATGAACTTTTTCAAATATAAAATTTGAAAGAACCTTGCTCAGCACATTCTTATATTCATCACCTAGAGTCAAGCTTACCATTTTCCTACCCTTGCTTTATCTCCCCTTTGTCTTTCTGTATTTCCATCCACTATTCTCGCTCTATGCGGGGGCATTCAAACTAGGTTGCAGATATCTAGCAGGCGCACTCCACTACTGCAAATAGCAGTATATATAGCTTTAATTAGGTTTTTCTTTTGTCTAAAACTATTTTTGGTGGCTTTGTTTTTGTTTTGAGAAAAGGTCTTGCTATGCAGTT
This sequence comes from Chinchilla lanigera, assembly GCF_000276665.1. Classification (NCBI taxonomy): domain Eukaryota; kingdom Metazoa; phylum Chordata; class Mammalia; order Rodentia; family Chinchillidae; genus Chinchilla; species Chinchilla lanigera. The sequence goes on along the minus strand of NW_004955447.1, from coordinate 7,712,527 downwards.
CAAGATAGCCTTGAACTCACTTGTAGCCCTGAAACTCATAGTAATTTTCCTGCTCAGCCTTGCAAGTACTGAGACTACGGACTCAGTGCAATATCTGGCCTTCTAACATTAATAAAGGTAAAAATTACATAGAATAAAATACATGCACATTAAATGTACTTTTTGATATGTTTGAATAAACCAATGCAAAGCAAATCCCTGCCGAGACCTAGAACCCTCCCCTTAACCCAGTGGCCTCCTGTTCCTTTCCAGTGCATGTGACCCAGCGCCAGGGCAACAACTGTTGTGATGGTTTCCACTAGATTCAGTTTAATTTGTTCTACAATGTTATGTAAATGAAATCACACCTGATATATTACTTTGAGTAATTTCTTTCATTCACCAAAGTGTTTCTGAGATTCAGTCGTGTCATTAGTTACACTAATCTTTTATTACTTGTTTCTTTTAATCTGGCATTTATCCTGCTGGCCATGTTTCTTATGGAAGCTAAGTGGTGGTGGAGTCATTCTATCCTTAGGAAACAGGCTTTAGTATGCCCCACTAAATCATTATTCCAGAAACTTGAACATGTTATAAAAATTCAATTTTGTCGGGGGTGGTTTCATTCTTTCTGTCTCCTTCCTGGATAGCATGGATGCTCACATCTGGGCAGCAGTGGGTATCCTAAATGCTCTCCTTGATCTGTCTTTTCCTTTAGAAAATCGCTATGTTCAAATGGAATTCTGGCCACCTTCCCTGGCATGGTCTTGAACTGCCATCAACACAGCAGCTGAAATAAATGGTAGTCAATTAATGTCATTCCTTTTCTTAGTGAGGACTACTCTCCAAAATCCATCACTTTGGGTCATTTCCAGTGATATGGGAAAGTCTATTTTTTTCTTTTAACATGTTGTCTAAAGCAGTGTATTGATTATTTGCAAAGGATCATTCAGATAGGAAATTATTTTGCAATTATGCAAACAAAACTCAATTTAAAATTTAAGATTGCAGATGCTAGGTAATCTATTTAGATGGTTACCTTTTCAGTAGAAATCTCTGTAGATGCCTTGGGGGTAACAGTACATAATCTGTGTTACTGAGCTTTAAAATATTCACCAGTAAAATTTATCCTTAAAAATTGTTTTACACAGATTTGATGTCAAGTCCCACCCCAAACATCCAAAACCAGATTACATGGCTAAATTGCATTACATGCACAAACACAAATGAAAAAGAAAACCAGAGTGAACACTTGCAATATAATTTTCAAAATATAAAGCAGATGGTCAAAAGGCAATTGAAAAAAATGCCAAAGGTAAAGATGCCAGGAAGATAAATGAACCAGAGTAGGTTAAAACATTCATATACTAAAAACCTCAAGTCATTGTGCAAATGACAGACAATGGTAGAGCTAACATGGAAATGTTACTTGGAAGTATTTATAAAGCTAAGTCAGACAATTTTATATCCCTTCCCCATCCATTCAAATATCTAGGTACATACCTTTCTGTAAGAGAGGATACAGGCTTATGGGGTGGTGTAAGAGTTTCTAAGTACCAGGATATCAGGTACAATGTTTGTAAAACTCAGATGTCAAGATGAAAGACATCATCAGAATAAGCAAAACCCTTTACACTAAAACAGAACTTACTGTGCTTATCTCTCAGAATGTAGAAGTTAAGTGAGCTAGCACACAGGATAGGATTGTCAAGTCAGATGCACAAAAATCAAAAGACTTACCTTATGTTAAGATTTATTGGAAAAACTGGGTATTATATGCCTTCAAAAAATGCTCCAACAATGCCCTGCAATATTTGAAATATCAAGAGAATCACCTCAAGTCCTTCTCACACTTGTCCATGATGCTAAGGGTCCAGAATTGATGAGGCCAATTTGTGTTTTTCCCAGGTTTACTTACACAGAGGACCCACTCATAAATCTCTAACTTTGTACAAAGTATGTAGCTATGTAACATTCTCCGAAAAGTAATACTCTATATCCTTAGTCTTATTTACTAAAGTTGCTCTTTAGCCATAGACAACCTGCTAATGACATTTCCTATTTAGGGTTTCTTGTACTTACCAAATACCACTAGTCTGGTTACTCAGCACTTAATTTGACAAGACAGCTAGAACATGTCAACTGCTTTCTCTTCTCTTCTCCAGCAACATCCTGTCAATAAAGGGAGTCAAGTTATAAGCTTGTTGCTTTATGAGTTTTTTATTAATTAGTTGGCAAGTTGTACCTTCCACAAAACAGTCATATATTTATAATATAACTTAAATGTGAATGGGGGGGACTCTCAAGATCATTCAAAATTTGGGGAAAGTGTTGAACACAAGGCATTAAAATCAAAACAATCTAAATGAAAAACTTAAAGGGCCATTAGAAAAGATAAAGATGTAGAGAAATATTTGGAGATTTCATTTGAGAAAGAATGTAGGATGTTGTAAAGAAGAAATATTCAGAGTAAGAGAGGTATCTCTTAGAAATAAAAACATTAGGGGCTGGGGATTTAGCTCAGTGGCACAGCGCCTGCCTGGCAAGTGCAAGGTCATGAGTTCAGTTCCTGGTACAGGAAAAAAAAAGAAATAAAAACGTTATTGATTCAATTCAAAATAATAGTAGAAGAATTAGAATATAGGACATAGGAAATTCTTCTAAAGATCAGAAAAGCAAAATATTACATATAGTCTATATGACCAATATCAAAAAAATACTCACAATTTAGAATAGACAGTAATGATTAAAGAAATAAGAATTTCATCGCCAAAGAGACTACTCAAAAAATCTTAATCAGGACTTATTTTCATGAATGTTTAGAAAAACGAGAATTAGGAGGTAGAATTTAAAAGCTCCTCAGAGGATAATGATAAGCCAAATGCCAGAATTAGGACCACTGAAAGAATTCAGACCATGAATTCTGAGAAGTTAGGACCTTGGAGCAGTAACTAAAAATTTTGAGGGAAAATAATTCCTACGCACAATTCAATATCAAATCAAGTCACTGGAAATAATAATACCATTTTCAGATTCTAAACTTAAATATTTTTCTTAAGAAACTATACAACTCTATAAGAAGGAAACAACTGAAAATGTTAAGTAGTATAACTTTTGGAATCCAGAAGTTTGGTGTCCAACCATGAAAAAGATAAGAATATTCCATGATAATTGCGAGGGAAATAATGTAAAGACGAAAACGTGTAGTAAGCTGGAGAGCGGATACAATAAAGACGGGGCAGCTGGCATCTCAGGCAATGAGCAAAAGAACAGGAATTGAATGAGAAATGGTGACTGGTAAGTAGAAATATAAGAAAGCAAAAAAAAAAGAAATCAAAGCATCAAATAACTTCAGGAACAACAAAACATTGTAAAGAATAGAATGAAAGCGTAACACCTACACGTTACTATTTAGATATACAATGTCCCCCCACCGGGTCATGTGTCCAGTGGTGGGGCTTTTAGAGTCAATTAGGTCAGAGGAATTATACTCGTCATCACTGTTGAGTTCATATTTGACTGTGCTGGTAGGAGTCCAAGCCTGGTGGGAGGAGCTGGGTCACTGTGGTGTGGCCTGGAAGAGTGTGTGCTTGTCCCTGGCTCCTCCCTTCTCTCTCTGCTTCCTGGATGTCATGGAGCAAGCAGCTGTCCTCCATTATTCCCTTCCTTTTATGCCTTGGGATAAGCCAAGTATGGACCACGCCCACTGGATACTGAGCCAAATAAACCTCTCCTCTTTTATGTCACAGATGTCTGGTATTTTGCCCCTGTGGAAGGAAAGTGTTTAAGAAAATACACTATGATATTCTCTCTGGATTATTATTTACATGGTCATAAATTTTATAAAAAATAACCACAATAATGATAATATTGACCAAAACAAATTGGGATTGTGTGTGTGTGTGTGTGTGTGTGTGTGTGTGTTTTCCCTGTCTCACTGTACACTCGCATTCAAGTTTGATTTTTTAGTTTTGAGTAGTTGAGTTCTACTGTATCCTAGTTCCTTTATCAGCACTTGTGGCATCATGCATTTGCCTAGCTTCCTTAGTTAGCTGGAAGTACTTTGGAAGGCATCCTTTTCTTTATTAGCTTTGTATCCCCATAGATTTCAGATTACATTTCCCAAAATGAAATTCAATGAATACTTAAAGTTGTGCAAATGATCAAATATATTAGTGTTATCTTATTATATTTGAATTTCACTTATTTGTTCAAAACAAAAATGAAATTATATCCTGAAGCTTGAATACTCACTTTTAGATAGATGAAATTGTGCATATTTAAAAAACAACAATGACTTTAGCAATAATAAATCTCTGCATAAAACTAACATTGAAACTTTAAAAAATTAAAATTTTACACTAATACTTCTAAAAAATATTCCAATATAATATTTTGCCTTTCCTCTAAAGGGAAAAAAAATAGATTGGCTGCATAGATGGATGGGGACATGATATATAGATGATGGATGGATGGATGGATGGATAGATAGATAGATAGATATGAAATATTACAGCAAATTTGAGAAAGCTTGAAAAGATATTGCTTCTCACTTTTGTCCCATAGCTCAACATATTGCAAAATATTCTGATCTCATTCTCTCATATATACCAAGAAAATGAATTGTTTCAGTGAAGACAGTCAATGAACTGCTGAGGAAGACGTATTATTAATTTTCTTAAATGAAGCTGCTAAAGTTAATAACATCAGTCATTTCATACAAAGTAACTTCATACTTTCTCTAAGTCATTAAAATTGTATCAAGGAAGAAAAATGGAACAGAGTCAATTAATAAAACTAATACTCTTTTGAAGAAAATGCTATAAAGTGAATTATATCTGATTTACATATACAGTATCATCACAAAGGAAGTTCTGAAGCTGAGGAAAAAACTGCAGTAGAAAAAATTATGAAATCTCTCTGGAAGGAAATAGGGCAAATTGGTAAAATAACAAGCAGATTGCAGTAACAAAAAGAAGAAAAAAATTTAAATTTGAATTAAGTTGAAAAATTCAATGAATACATTTCTTTTATTCCATGTTATCTTTGAAAACTTTTGCTTTTGGAATTCAATATCAAAATAGCTATTGTAAGTACGGTTTACCTTCATGTGAAGTATAATTAAATTAATTAATTAAAAACAAATAGAAAGCAAATATTATCTGCTACAGAATGCACTTAGATTCTGCCCACTCTAACCATTTTCCAGTGTAATTTTACTGTTCTGAAATGATGACCAGTTAGTTTGGGGAACATTAATACTTTGTAAATCTATGCAAATTTGCATTTTCAATATATGTACTGAAAACTAAGAATTTTATTTTATGTATAATAATAATAAATTCCTTTAAAATCAATAGATAAGGTATACACAAAACAAATAATGTAAATCTGAAGAACAGCATATTTTTGGTAACATAATTAAACTGCTTGGTATAAAAACAGGATCTCCAACCTCTCAGTTACGCTGACAGATAATTTGCTTCCTGCATTTTGTCAGTGTTTTTACTTTAACGGCTGAGGGCAAGGTCTGTTTCCTTCTAATGTGTAAGAAGTAGCACACCAGAGACCTTTAGACTCATCTTTGCATAGGTTTCAGTTGACTCATATTTTGTTTTTCTCATCCTGAAATCATTTCTTCTTTTGCTCCAGGGTTATTTCCAACTGTTCTGCAGCTGTTGGTTCTATCCATGATAAACAATTGATTACACAGATCATAGAACAAGTTAATCAGTTGGGGACTTTGTAATGAAAAATAAAGCTCCAGCAAGTTAATATATCAGTCTTAAGTAGAGAAGGTATCTAAAACTAATTAAACACTGCCCCAGTGACAGTGATTTAAGCTGTAGTCCTAAAACCTTTACCCTAGCACTACAGTTTTTATAATAGCATGTCAGATTACAAGTCCATCTTTTGAATCAGTAGAATTAAGTACCACAAGACAAACAGTACTTTACAGAAATGACCTTGAAATCAAAGTTTGTTAGAATTACAAAATATTGTGAAATGGCTTAAATGTCTGACACAATATTTCCCTGTGTTCTGCAATAACAGACTATTGATGAATAATTTTCTTTTTTTTTTTTTTTTCCGGTACCGAGAATTGAACTCACGACCTTGCACTTGCCAGGTAGGCGCTGTGCCACTGAGCTAAATCCCCAGCCTAATGAATAATTTTCTTGAAGAGAAGTTCTAGGAAATGTCTACCTTGGTTGTGGAGGAAAGACAGTTTATACTAGTGATGCTTTCAGCGTTGTTTTATCGAGTTGAGATGATTTTTCCTAATATTGAGTGACACAGATGTTAAACTCATAGTTTCTAATATGTATCTGCTGTGACAGAGTTATTAGCTAAATGTGATATTAATGGGTCATATCTAAGACATCTGGTATGCAGCTTTAACTGTCCTGTTTAAAGTAAACAATAGACAATGCAACAAATGCTTGCATTTCCCCTGATACAACATGTAATTGAGTGAGTGATAGCTATGGCGATGAAAGTCATCTACAATCTACTGAGAAAGGGAGCTCTGAATGCCTTGATTCACAAAACAGTGACTAGAAATGAATATCCAAACAGAATACGCTATGTGGTGATTTGAGCAAGGGAGAGGCCATGTAAATTTTGGAAATTCTTTTTCTTTATATTTACTCTCACAAACAAAGAAATCTGAAGAATCCTTCATTACTTTCCAATTAGACATTATGCTAACATTTAATAGAATCATTTCCTTTTAGCATTTAGAACATAGCTGCCCACACATACAATAGAACAGTGCTCTGTCAGATCTTATGGACTCTTTTAGTATGTGATTAATAAAACCATTGTATTCTCCTATCTTTGGTTATATGTAATTCCAAAATCAGTACCTGCTGCACTTTGGGTGCCGTATATCATCACCCAAAGATGTCTGTGTTTGGAGATTGCCTTCTTATATGGCAGTGTGGGAAGTCATGGAACCTCTAAGACATGAGAACACCACAAACAGAATAGGTGAAACACTAGTTAGTTCTCACAACAGCATTATTGTGAATACCTGTGCCTGCCCCTACCCGGTCTCCTCCTCGACTTCCTGTCTTGCCGTGTGATGTCTCACTGTCATATGTGTTCCTCCATTTTATCCCACCAAGGGGTAACAAATCCAAGCAGACCCTTGCCAGAGCTTGCACCATGCTCTTCCCGTATTCAGGCTACAAAACTGTGAACTACAGTCAAAATAAAACACAACAAAAACTCTGCTTTGTAAAGCTATCCCCCTCTGAAATTTCAGTGTAGCACAGAAAAACAAACTAATGTAGGAAGATAAATATGGATCCCTTTGGGGTCAGTGCATTTCTTCTTTGCTGGCTTGGTATGTGCTTGCCTAGGTTAAGAAATTCAGAGTTTAACTTGCCTAAATTTGCAAATACTGCATGGTACCATGCTGACTTCCACTCTTAGATGTATTATTGAAAGAAGAATATTAAAAATTCTTCCAAAATACTTTTCGCTGGTCATGTCCCCGACTTACCAAAGCTAATTCTAATTGACTCAATGCTCTTTGTGCAGAGATCATATTTGAATCTTATTAAGCAAATGCTGGTTAATTGACCATTCCTTCACAGAAACCTGGGGAACAGATTATTTACTCAGAATCATTGGGATGTCAGTTAACTAAATGATATGCACATTTGGTGGCTATTAATGCCTTTGAACTATTCTTTGCAAGTTGTATGTTTTAGAGATGGAACAGCAGCTACTGTCTGTCCATATTTAAGTACCATGGATGAGGCAAATGTCATTTTCCTTATGAAAATTGCAATGGTACACACCGTAGAAGTAGTTTCCTTAAATTTCCACTATGGTAATTCTTGCATGCCTTCCTTTTCTGTGTACACTTTAACTGTTCATGCTTCCCAATAAATATATCTCACTTTCTAAGAAATTATTGTGAATTAGGTAAGTTCCCCCTGGAATTTTTATTCAAACTTACATTTAAGAAATCCCTAGCTCAATACATGAATTTGTGTTGATCCTGGATCAGAAATGTAAGCTACTCACACTACTGATGAGATGTCAGTATTGGTATGATATTTTATGGAGTATAAATTTTTAAATTTGATTATTTGTGGTTAAGTAAAACATTTAACAAGTATATTCAGAAATATTTTGTCCTAAGTTATATCTATGAAATGCTTTCTAATATATCAGTGAATATGTTAATATAGTATAGAGTTTACATACAGACATAACTGTATTGTAGGTACTATATTACATAAAGTGTCCACCTGTAGAATTATGCATACTATACTTTGTATATGTATGAACAACAGAAAAAGGAAGAGCACATACAGTGATAAAAATCAATATTGCAAAGTGTGACAAATGTGAATGAATATCTTTGCCAGAAACATAGTTTCACTGGGAAGTCTGGTTAAGCATACCTGCAATTATTTTTGCAGACACAATTAATTCTTATAATAATGACTGACTTATGTATCACTGTAGGTCTCAGTTTTATTTAATTGATGAATATACTTAGCTAGCTGTTAATTTGAATATTTGCTTACATGAGCCAGAATATTATTACAATCCAAAATTTTGAAGAGATTTGGTATTCTTTAGTAGTAAGTGCACCTTTAACCTCTGCCAAGTAGGATGCTATTAATTATAAAGTGAAGTCATGAGTAGCTTTATCAAATATTAATTGGTACTAAAGACTAAAACTGCCACAGAGGTTCACCTTCTGACTGGCACCAGAGGCTCCCATCAGAACACGCTCTGCAGCTGACACATAAAGCATGGTAAGAGTGTTCACACACACAGGCTGCTGTGGACACCTCAGCTCCGTGCTTTGAGTTTGTCCCATTCAGAAGAATCCTTTACCTCAACTTTTCCCTCATAATTATCCTCACTAAAACTCACTCGGTGAAACTACCCATTAAAACTCCTTTCCACTCACTAAAACTACTTTATCTTGGTTCCCATGTCAAAGAAGTCAGCATAAATAATAGGAAAATCATTATTTGTGCAGCTCACTTCTGATTTTCCATCAGTCAAACAAAATCATTATACAAGACTAGGTCCAAGAACCGTTAAATTAACAATAAAAAATTCCACATCATTTTCTTGCTTAGGAAACCTAAGTTGATTCAGATTTACCATAATTCTTGGCTTTGAAAAAGTGCAGTTTCCTAATGCTGGAAGATAGTGTCGCCAGCCCCACCTTCTAGGGTACATACCAGGTTTTCCATCTACTCATAATGTTCATCCTTTAGATATTTAATAAGAGCCATACATCTTACAAGTGAATTCATGTTAAAATATTTGCTGATTATCATCTTTTTTCTCTTTTTTCACAGCAAAATTAGGTGTTTCTATATACTACTACTACCGCACACACACACACACATAATTATTCACTATTGTTCTCTTATCACAGTATCCAGGATTTACTATGAAATAAGTGTGAGGATTCATAACTATTACCTGGGCTGTGGCAATCTTTTCTCTCGGCTCAGTGTTTGTGTATTATAGTAGATGACAATGATAGGAAACTGCAAAATTTGTGTTGTTTTTGTTTCTGTTATAATAAAATTTCGATTTTAATACTTTGAAGATTAGAGTCTTTATACTCCAAGTAAAAAGTCCTACCCATATCACACATCCCAAGTTATTGCTTTTCAGATTATGAGTGGTTAGCAAACCATCTGGACTTTAAAATATATTTCCTGTCTACTTATTGCCCTGTAACATTTCTCAGACAAAATTAACTTGGGGACACTGTGTGAATACCTGTATTATCACCAATTTATATCTCTGCTGTAATAAAAAATGTTAGATTTCTTATTTCAGATTGGCATGATGATCAGACACAGAAAAAAATATCTATGTAAATCACATTTCCTGACCTAAAAGATGCAGAATGTAGCCAGTGTTACATGGTTACATAGAAGAGAGGGTGACAATATCATCCAATACCAGAGATTAAAAGTTTCCAGATGTCTAGGTGCAGAAATGTAACTACAGGTCAGAAATTCAGGTGCTATCCACACTGAACTTCTGAAATCTTACCTGCTTCCCATTCAGACCAAGTTGTGCATTCATTAGGCTAAAGCAGTGATGGTGGACCGTGGATCATCTAAGGAAAACTGCCCAGAGGGAGCAAAGCAGGCCTAAGAGAGAAGCCATGGAAGCTGTAACCACCAGAAATGCCACAGGGGTGGACTCGTGCAAACCCTTTGGAGCTCACAATGTGCCACTAGTTGCTTCAGATGCCACATGTGGAATTACAGGACATAACATTAGCCCTGCTGGATTTTGGACTTGCTTTGGTCTCAATGCTCTGTGTCCCTGTTTTTGCCTTTTGGAATGGTACTGCTTATTTTGTGCCACTGAATGTTGGAAGTGTTTAACTTTTTATTTGTACAGGGGGTCACAGCTGAGAGTTTGCCTTACATCTTGGAGGAGACTTGGGACTTGATTCTTCAGCAATGCTGAAACTGTTAGGACTTTGGCAACTCTTGCAGGTGGACTAAATGCTGTGTGCATAAAGGGATGGGCATGAGTCTTTGCGGGGCCAGGGGTGGAATGTTATGGTTTATGTCTGTGTGTCCCCTCCAAAGCCTCATGCGACCATGGGCAGGCTATTAGAGTTGAATGATTGTGGGTGTGAGAGCTACACACACCCTGGGGTGGATAGTTTGCATATGTAAGGGAGAGGAAAAGGGTGCTTGAGGCGATTCCTCCCCCATTCTGACCTGGTGTGTGGTTGTTGCTTAGCTGTGTTCTGCCAGCCTGAGCTGTAGCTTTTTGCCATGTGCCACTCTGCCTTATAATCTGCCAAGTACGGACTGAAACTTCCACGAACTGTAAGCGAAATAAACCTTTCCTTCCTTAATTTTGGGCGTCAGGTATTTTGTCCCAGTAAAGAGAAAAAAAGTAACCAAGACACCTACTTATTTACTACAATGTACCACACTGAAATTAAACCTGAATGCTGAAGTTTTAGTTTAGAAAAACAACTCATACATTAACAAGTTTTGTCTTGAAAGAAAAACAAATAACACAAGTTGTCATAGGTTCACTACCACTGAGGTAAGCAGTTTCTCAACTTTATCAACATTTTAGCCTGGATCATTTTTGTTGTGGTTATGTGAGCCAGGAAGTGGATATTTTATCCCTCTCTAATGAACACTTTCTGAGGGTTTGAATCCACATCATAACTTCTTTTACTATCCATATTTTCATCAGCATCAATTTTAGGATTATTTAAGTATTTCCTATGAAGTTTAAGCCTTTTTCTATAGCTTTCCTTTTTTCTTCTAAAATTCACCACGAAAAGTGCATTCATGAAAATAGAGGGGTTTTTGTTTGTTTGTTTTCCCCTCCTATGCACCTCAAAACTTTTCCAGCACGTTGCTCCTTTGCAGAGATTCTTTCACATTTTGGGCTGCTGTTAATCTAGCTCCCCCATCTTGGTATCTAGTTTTAGCTTAGTTTATATGAGCAGAAATAAGACAATGCACCGACCTGGTGACTTAGAAACAAGATAAATGTATTTCTCACAGTTCTGGAGGTTGGAAAAGCACTGGAAAATCCAGTGTCAACTGAGACCCAATCCTTGCTCTACAAATAAGAGTCATCTCAGGATGCACTCATATACTCAGAATGAAAAAGGGAGTGCTCTGGTTTCCACTTCTAAGGACACTGCTCTCAGTTATAAGGTCTCTACCTTCATTTTCTATTCACCTCCTGAAGGATTCACCTTTGGCATCACATTGGGAATTAGCTTTCAACATACGAATTTTGGGGAGAAACAAAGAACAAGTCTGTAGCAAATCTACAGCTGGAGGATACCATATTCTTGATTTGAAAACATGTTATATGGCTACATTAATAAACATTGCTTGATTTGGCAAAATACAAACATATAGGCTACAGAAATAAAGTAGAGAACTTAGAAACTGCCTGTGCATACAAGTTCAGTTTATCTTCACAACAGTGCCAAGAATATTCAGTAGGAATAGCAGCAGAGTCTTTCAACAAATGGTGTTGAGAAGACTGGACAGAAATATGCAAAGGAATGAAACTAGATTTTTATCTTATGCACTATATAGCAACAAAATAAACACATACTAAAGATCCAAATGTATTAAACTGGAAGAAAACATAAGGCAAGGGCCTTCTGACATCATTTTGCCAATGACTGCTTAGATCTAATACCAAAAGCAAAGGGACAAAAATGAAAACAAACAGAGAGATGATAACAAAAAAAAAAGCCACTACTCTATAAAAGAAACAGTGAACACATGCAGCCAGGTATAGTGGTGCCCTCCTGGATTTGCAGCACTCAGATGTCATAAGGAAGGAGGGCTGCAAGTTCAAACCCAACCTGGGCAACTTAGCAAACTTAGGGAGACCAAAATTTAAAATATTACAAAAAGAGGTAAAGATGAAGGTAAGTTAAAGGCTTATGGTTCAGTCTCCAATATCACAAAAAACAAAGCAAGACAGAAAACATATATCTGATAGGGATTATATCAGAAACATGAAATTTCCTACAGTTCAGTAGCAAACACAGGATTTGAACAGACATTTCTCCAAAGATGATAAAGACACAGCCAAAGTTGTAAGAAAAATGCTCACTATTACTAATCATTTCAGAGATGCAAATCAAAATAATGAGATAACATCTCATACCTCTTAAAATGCTATTGTTAAAAAGAGAAAAGTATAAGAAAAAGATAACTAGTAATGCTGTTGATATTAATTAATTGGAAACTTGGTCCACTGTTAGGGGAAGTTTAAAATGGTACAGCTACTGATTGTTAGAGATTCTTCAGTGCCATTAACAGTAAAGTTAGCCATTGTCTACCAATCTCACTTGCAGACATTTATCCATGAGAATTAAAATTATGAAGCAGTATCTCTGTTTTCATGTTCATTGTGATATTTTCCAGATGTGGAAATCCCTTACACTCCATGGATAGGGGAAGAGATAAGGAGATGGATGATTAGATAGATAGATAGACAGATAGATAGACAGCTAAAGAGAAGTACTGTTTATCCATAAAAGAAAAGAAATCCTACCTTGCACTCCAACATAAATGAACTTTGGGCAATTTATGCTGTGTGAAATTAGCTAGTCAAAGAAGAACAAATACTGCATGAGTCTACCTGTCCAAGGGATCTAAAATAGGGACATAAAGGCAGAAAATACAATGGTGTTTGCTAGGGGCAGGGGTGAAGACAAAATGGGAAGTTAATGTTGAGCAAGTATAAAACTTCAGTCACACAAGTTCTAGATACCTTCTTTAAAACACTGTGCATATAGTTATCGTACTGTACTTCACTTTTAAAATTTTAGTAAGAGATAAATTTCACATTATGTTTTTATTGAAATATCCCTAAATGCATAGAGCTCCCAAGGGACTTTTGATCCCTGCAGTGCATAGCTTCTCACTGAGCGGATGAGGTAAATATTGAACTTTTCATTCTATAGTACATGAAGGGGAGGAGGTAAGAGCTCAGAGATTTGTATTAAGAAGACAGTGTTTGCTATGAGTGGAATTATTTCTATAATAAGTTTCAGTGTTTGTTTCAAGGTATCTAATGTGTATAAAGAAGTTGGATCCACTATACAGATGCAAAGAACTCAAAGGCAGAAATACATCTAAACCTAAGCCTTGAGAGGTCTTAGAAAGCTTTGCAAGTTGTTGTCACTGGTTTAGACTTATTGATAATTATTTTTCTTCTACCTCTCATGCTTTATGTCCTTTGACTCTTCTTCCAAGCTAATATTGGTCACACTACAGTATCTGAGATAAATTTACAGTGACTATCTTGTTACACTTCTTGAATATTGAAGAAACAGGATGTGATGTATATTTTTTAATTACAAAGTGTAATTGTGGTCATTTCAAACAGTGGATAGGGTCAGGAATATATGTTAACATAGTTTCCTAAAAGTTTAACTTTTTTTAAATTTTAAGTATAATTCCTAGAAATTTGAACTCGAACTTCAGGACAATAGAGATAATTTTAAACATAGAAGTATAAGGAGGAAAAATTTTTCCTTGGAAATCATTGGGACATGGATAAATAATTCTTAGGCTAAGAACTGGATCAATCATGTCACATTCATCCGGGGGCTGTCAATCTGCATTAAGGTCGCCAATATAGTTTGTTATCTTAAATGTTGATTCAGCGTTCATATGTAATCCTGATCCCAGATCAATTCTGGCAAAGCAGAATTGATTTTGGCTTTATCTTCATATAAAAGAAACATGAGATTAGTTTCAGTGGGTAATCCTACTTTTTCACAAGTTATCTTGAGTTGAAGGCAGGTGTCTGTGAAAACAATGTGAAACCTTAGCACAATCTTTTTGTTTTTGCTTTTACTAAAATCCCCTCTTAGTTTCTCTTTGGTTGTTTATAGCCCAAATGTCACATAAAGTTAAATATGAAACTTCTCAATGACTGGATCAATTCCCTCTTTTCTTAACTTCTATAAAGTTTCCACTCAGGGCTATGATACATAAATACAAATTCACATGGTAACTGAATGTAGTGTGAATGCAGTCTCAGTATCTAGTAGATCATCATTGCCTTGGGGTGTTTGGTATACCTCATGCCGATTACTATATCTGTCAACTCCAAACCACTAGAGAGAGGCCTCCAATTATTTTCTAATCATACCTTTGGGAATATATTTAATATAACTCCTCTTGAACATGTCATTATTACTTCAGACTTAAAATCAGTTTAAGGAACACAAAATGATGAAAACTATATGCTACAGTTACAATCATATGCAAACAAATCAATAAAATATGATAGTACAAAAATATATATGCCCATAAAATTAATATATGACATACTGCAAAATCTATATTACTGTAAGTCACTTTTTTCTTGTTTTATTAGTATCTGACAATTTTTTAAAAGTAAAACCTATACCTTGTATACCATATGAAAGTTCCAGATACTTTCTTAGCTAAAAAAGGATAAAGCCAATATCAGCAAATGATTTTAACAGGAAGAAAAAATGATTCATTTTGCAAAGAGCCAAAAGCACAAGTGAAGGTTTAGCATATCTGAATTACACACCAAAAATTAAAAACTAAAGGAAAAGCCTGCTCCGAAAAATAAGCAATTAAAATGCGTTTAAAATCAATGCATGAGAAAAAATTAAAATTTTGAAGTTAAAATGAAATGATAAATTGGAAAATAAAACATTATTAACAAAAATGAGTGCCCTTCACAACATGTAGAAATTGTAAACTAATAAGAACAACACACTATAACTAAAATGAGAAAAAGAGCTCAAACAGAAAGTTCAGCAGAGGAAGAATAAATGCAGCCAGATACACGGAGCTCTCAGTGTAGGACAGGAACCACGTGAATCGTGTAACCTCAATTGCATCATAGCCTCCAAAACAGCTCCATTATCACTACGAGCCTATCACTGGTGATATTAGTCTCATAAATACGTACAGTGATAGAGTACTTAAAATGCAGACAATATGTATGCTGTATTTGATCCTTATGCAGTAATCAGAAGTCAAAAGTATTTTAAAATAAAGTTCTATTTTTTCACACTTTCAATTAAGAAAACAGGAAAATAATCTGAAACTCATTTTGAGGTAAATTTTATGAGGAAGATATTCATTTATATTTATTCTTTGTGATTTTCATATAACTTTCAGGAGTCTAATTTAAAGTAGTGTAGGAATATGGGCTGATAATTTGTACACAGTACTCTTAAAATATTTGTCAAATCACGTGTACTAGCCAGCTTTCCATTTCTGTGATTTAAAAAAATACCTGAGAAAATACACGCAAGGATAGCAAAGATTGGTTTTGGCTCTCGATTTCGAAGGGCTCAGGTCATGGTTGCTTGAATCCATTTCATCTGGGCCTGTGGGCGGAAAGCACACCTGGTGGACAGGGTGTGATGGGAGAGAGCGTCTCAGCTTCCTGAGAGGAGAGCATAGAAGGAGCTGGGCCATCTGCTCCTTCAAGGCTGCCTCTCCAGACACCCACTGCTTCCGACAGGGATTCACCACCAGAACTTTTCACAGCCTCCCGGTAGCACATTGAGCTATGAATTCATCAGCGGGTAACTCCATTCATGAGATGAGAGGCCTCACAGTCCCATCACATCATAGGAGTTGCGCCTCTGAACACTGCTGCCCTGGGCACCAAGCCTTCAGCAGGTGAACTTTTGGGGGACATTTCAGGTACAAACTGTAAAATCAAGGGACGCCATTTTAAAACAAAAAGAGCATATCTGTGAGAATGCTTAGAGCTGGTTTATTTACTCATTTCAACACAGCAAATCTGAGACTTGTCCTGTACTTAACAGAGTCTTTCCTGAGTTTATGCCAACATCTATTTAGAAAGCATGGCAAATACTACAGAAAAAGGAAGCCTTCCCTACTGTTGGTGGGAGTGTAGATTGGTACAATCCACTATGAAAGTCAGTATGAAAGGTTCCTCAAAAACATGAAACTAGAGGTTCCATTTGGCTCAGCTATTCTAGGCCTTTTCCTGAAATAAAAGCATCATACCACAGTAAGATGTGCACACCCATGTTTATAGCAACACAATTTGTAATGGCTTAGTCTTGGAAACATTCTGTTTGCCCATCAACAGATAAATGGTTAAAGAAAATGTGGTATTCATATACAAAGGAGTACTGCTCTGCCATAAAGGATAAACCTGAGTCTTTTTTATGGAAGTGGATGCACCTCAAGACCATAATTTTAAGCAAAATAAATAAGACACATAAATTTAAATATCACATTGTTTCTCTTGTGTGAGAAACCCAAGTAAACAAGGGGCAATGAAGGATAAATATTGGGACGTAGGAAGAACATGTTTAAATGGAAAGGAGAAGAGAGAAAGGGGAGGGGAAAGGGAAGGAAGGAAAAGGGGATTAAATAAACAGGTAATGGAAGGATAACATGGAAACAGCTTCTGTAAATGGGGAGGGGAAGAAGGGCTAAAGAGAAGGAAGGGAATGAGAAAGAAAAGAATTAAGATGTATTTCGCACAATCTCCCTATGAGGAATGTGGCACCATGCATGGCAAAGATGTAAATATATGCAGATATAATTTATAATATGTGTTTATTAAATATATTATTATATATACTTCTGTCATGTATATAACAGAAAAATGTTTCATTGCTTTCATCACATTATTATAAGAAAACAATAAAAGGTGATTGATTAATAGAAAATAATAATCTTACAATGATTATCAATTTTCTGGGCTTTTATTATTGTCAAGTTTGCTACATAATAATATTTTTATCTGAAAGCTCTTCAAGGGGCTTACACATTTTATTTACAGAATCTTCTATTTAAACTTTAGCACTCTGCAGAAAGCAGATGACATCTCACTCAACTCTATTTATAGAAAAATGAACTGAGAAGGCATTTACATAAATTGGCGAAGGTCAGCCTTGAGCTATTTGCTAGCTTAGATTTTTTTTTGCCAGAATTCATTGCCCATATTTTTACTACACATTCTGCCTCACTATTCCCTAGCAGGTAAATAGAGGAAATTGTTAAACTTTCCTACAGCTAACTTAACATTTCTCAACTTGTTAGTTCTGGTTTCACTGTGTAGGCAGGAATTTCCCATTAAAATATAGATAAGTAACAACTATAATTAAGAATTCTTTCTTCTTATCTCCTGACACTCCCTGAGGATCCTCTTTTATAGTATTTTTACAGCTACTTAAAACTCAACATTGGACTCTTTTGAGAACTCTGTCATTGACACTGACTTGAGAAAAATGTTTTCAAATGGATATTTATCATATATTTGATATTATAATTGTATATAATTATAATTATGTATGATTATAATATAATTATAATATATATTATATAATATATAATATTATATAATTTGAATATATGATAGTAAGAATTATCTTTCTATGTAAAATAAATTAGTAGTTTCCCCAAGTATTTTTGTGAAAACCAGGGAAAAGTTGCTGGTGGAGTTAGTCATGACAGTGAGTTAGAACAAGTATGAGCATGGTAAGGGACAGGTGAATATTAGATTTTATTGACAGTTCTGCATGTGTACCTGAGGCTCCTTTCCCACATGCTGTCTCTCCCCCAGATTAACTTTTGTAGTATTAGAGAGTTAGACTAGCGGACACTTTCTCTCTATGGGGGACTTCACTGAGTCTGTAAATTCAAGTCCTAGCTATGAGCTCATGACTCTCAGCATCATTTTCAGTACTTTCTTCCATTGTGTATGAGAGAGGATTATCTTCTGTCTGATGAACAATCTTCCTCTTCCTCCACTCCCTTTTCTTTTTCAACAGGCCACAATTCAATTATGTTAAATATGCATTTTGTGTTATACAAAATGTACTGTGCACATTTATCCTTAAGTACATGTTAATGTGCTTGCCTACGTCTCATGTTTTTCTTCCTACCCTACATACTATCCTTTCAGAGCTATGTTTATTGTTTTGTGTACAACTAGTTTATTTCTTCTAATTGCACCACAATGAGTCCTACTACTTACATGTACCACATAGGAACATATTTTCTCTTAGAGTTGCATGCACCTATTGACCTGCAACGCATGGAAGTTTTAGAAATATAAAATGAATCTATTAAGAAAAAGGAAGCTGCTCCAGTAAAATATATGATTTAAACTTTGGCATGCAACATGAAATGGTACCTTAGTCAGTACAAATGGCATATATATTAGTTGCTAAAATTTCTAAAGTTTTCCTAGAGAAATTGACAAATTGACAAATAAGGTCTACCCACAAATCCCAGTTACCAATGGGAAAATATGACTATTTCAAAGAAAAGGGATAGGTTTCTATGCCTTGAATATAACCTAATTTCTCTTATTATTTCTCCAGCCCAGTTGAATTGTGCAGACTTGGAAGCGTGTACTCCATTCAGACAGGCCAGTTAGGCACTGTTTCTAACCTCTACTGTGACACACAATTAATTTCCCTGTTAATATTTTTCTTCCAATTCGGCCTCAGAAAGAGAACTTTTACACACTGCTCATCTTCATGTCAAAATATTTCAAGAGACATTGACAAAACAAATATAATAAGGAAAACTATATGCTGAATAATCTCAAATTTATATTTCTATTCCCACTCGGTTCTCAGGCATTCAGAACCATACATTCAACTGCTTTGCTATGTGCATAACAAGCTTCCCAAACTTAACACAGAAATCTTGTGTTTTGAGCTATCCACAGTGGCACATGCCTGCAATCCCAGCAAATTCGAACCCAGCCTAGACAATTTAGCAATCTGTCTCAAAACTTAAAAAGTAAATAAATAAAGGATTAAGGATGTAATTCAGTGAGAAGGCTTTCGATTTGATCCCCAGTACTGCAATTTCTTTTAAAAAGGATGAAAAGAAAAAAAAAAAAGACATTATTTTTTTCTGTCTGCAACTCTGAGTTTCATTGAGTCATTAACATTTCCAAAAACGGCAATGATGTCACCAGTTTGCTAAGGCAAATATGCTGGGAGTCATCCGTAACTCTTTTCCTAATTCAATTCCTCCTAGATTCACAAGGTTCATGCTTCTATGATGAATGCAGTGACAGAACAGGACATATAAAATATAGAGAAAAGAAATTCCAAGAAGATAGAAAGGCAAATACATAGGGAAGTTGGTTTTCTTTCTTTTTTTAATGTTTATTGTTTACCAGCAACTTATAGTATTTCTCACAAAGTACTCCGGTAATTTTTTTTCAAAATTTGCTTTATATTGTCTTCTGGCTATGGGAGGATATCCTATTTTATTTTATGTTATTTTATTTTTTGGTACTGGGAATTGAACTCAGGACCTTGTGCTTTCCAGGCAAGCACTGTGCCAATATTGAACTATATCCTCAGCCCCTCATGCAGTGCTTGAATGAATGGATTAGTCCATTGATCAGACAAAATGTAGGGATTTTTTAGCCCTGTTAAAACTAACCCTCAAGTTATTTCAACTCTGCAGATCTGGAAATATACATTCCAGGTTAGGTTAGTTCTGCTGCGTTAGTACTGAACAAGTGTTCTCTGATTTCATTACCCAAGTGTATGCAGGCTTCTGAGCACATGTCACTCTTTCTATTCTGTACTCTTGAAAAAAATATGTTCCTTCAATATAGTGGACACTCCATAAATGTTAAAAGGCCAATAATTCACAGCTAAGATTTTATTAAAAATTTTTCACAATCATATTTTTGTTTTAACTAAGTGAAGAAATGATTATAATCAATAGAAAAAATTATTCCATGCTGCAACTGAAAAAGATTTTAGGACTATACAATTCAATCTCTTCTTTTTCAGAAAGAGAAAAGAGTTGCATGGGCCTTTTTCATTTTCAAATTTTTATGTTTCTGTCAGAAGAAAATTCATTGTACCTGATTTTTAAACAAGAGATTTTGCCAATATTTTGCCAAATGTTAGAAATTTTTGCGAAAATTTTTAACGAGGACATATGACTATTCAGGAATCTCTTTGAAATTTCTGAAACCGAACATTGGATAATAAAGATTAAAGGTAGTGCATTAACTTCAGATGGGGTATTTGAAGCTACAAAGAGAAGTTAATTGTCTGAAATTACTATTTCCTGTACTCATTATGTTGAAAATGATTGCAGAATATAAAAATGGATATAAAATTGAGCATCTGGGAGCATATTAATGTGTTTGAGGCAGCTGAAAATAAGTGAGTGCTTCACTGACCAAAATGAGCCATTTTCATAGTGTGTACTAAAATATACGACGGTAATAATTAAAGAACATGATGAAAACAAGACATATATAATGAACGAATTGAGTGGTTAAATTGAGACAAGCAGTTAGAATGTCGAATGCCGCTTTCAGAATTAGTTAGTGGTTAAAAAGTACGCACTTCTATGAATAGTACGAAGCAAAGCCGCAGGAAGGGGACTTCGTAGGAAGATGGTCTTTCTGTCAACCTTCTGCCTAGAAATCATGTCATTCCTTCCAAAACTGTATCTATTTTTCTTGGTTTCCCCCCTCCAAGAGTGATGTTATATACAATGGTAATTAGATAGATAGATAGAGAGACAGACAGACAGACAGGATCCTAGTACTGAGGAAAAATGAAATGATTCCTTGGGATGCAAAAATTGGAATCAAGACACGCATGGTGGCATATACCTGTCCTTTCAGTTTTCTGGGAAGCTAAAACTGGACAGTTGAAAAGTCAAGCCCAATCTGGGCAACTTAGCAGCAAAGCAAAAACCTATCTCACCTAAAAATAAAAAAGAATGAAATGGCCTGGGGGAAAAACATGAGAACAGATAGCAAACAACGATGGCCTAAGGAGAAAACCTAATCAGTGTTTGGTGAGGTTGTTGACCATAGTGAATCTGTGTTTACACCTAGAAAATTAAGATGTAATAGTTGTTTGTGAGGTAATATTAGCGGGACAGTGACATGATTTTCAATTTTGAATTTTTGAGAGAATGACTCTTTTCCAACTTGAAACAAGACATGGGACTGAGGTTGGGAATATGGGATCATCATCATAAAAATATATAATGAAAAATATGTGAATAAAAATACATAATGAAAAATGCTAATAACACATGCTCAAACATTCTCTATATAACCTTGTTGCAAAGGAATATGGTTGAAAGATGGGTTTTATAGAGAACAAGAGAAAATAAGAATTTTCTAATTGTCTTTAAACAAGATTCAGTGCAAGAGATCTCAAATACTACCACCTGCAATAACAAAGACAGGCAGAGAGATAATACAGTTTTGGCACAGGAAGGTACGTAAATTTAAAACACAAACCCTGACTCTTCTGTTTTGAGTGCCTTGTTGGGAAAGAAATTGGGAACAGAGGCAGGGGCATTCCTTCATCTCTGATCTCCCCTTTCCGGTCATCAGCTTTAGGACAGGAAGATGAAAGGCAGCCATTTTGTTAGGAAGAGTAAATGTAACCTGGAAATAAAGGGTTCTTGTCATTCGCACTCCGAAGCCAAGAGACTACCACAGGCTGGGTGTGAGGTCAGGTCCTTCGATAAAGAAGTAGAGTGTGTGTGAACAAAAAAACGATGGAATTTCACTTCACCAGGTTCCTAGGTGGGGCGACAATGAGCTAGAGGATGCTAAGCAGTGTTAGTCCCCTTGCCTTAGAGCCAGGGAGCAAGGAAGGACAAAAGACTGCAGTGGAGGCCCATGAAACCCGGGAAACCAGGGGTTCGGGAAAGAGCAGCAAATTCTCACATACATAAAATGCTGCCAAGACCCAAAGTGAGGCAAGTTAAACACGGACACCTACTGTGCCTATTCCGGGGCAGGTCTTCACGGTGTCCCTGCATGCCTCATGACAGCTTGTCTGTTGGACGAGTTATCCGGGATATTTGCATAGTATATAGCCTGTAGGGCTGGAAGTAGGGTAGACTTGCCCTCCAACTTATATAATAAGAGATTAGAGAATATTTCCTTACCTTTGTTTACTTTCCAGGATTATAAAATACTACCTTTAGGTGGGAGGGTAATGTTTGTCAACAGGCATTTCATGAAAGTGAGGATTTCTGAGCTCAGACCCTCAATGATGAAATAAAGTCTCATGTGAGCATACAAATCTGACTGTATCTACAACAACCTTGAGCCTGGGAGAAACCAGGAATGGAAGCCAACATGAAATCCAGGCTGTTTTGCTTAAAGTAATAAACTTTCTTTTCATAGCAGCTGAAACTATGGTAGTGCAGTGAGTTGGACCCACCAACTGCCCATGTCCAGGGACAACGTGACCACAGATTTATTGCATCTCCTGTTACATGGAGCCTATGCAAGCCAATGAAGTCAACAAGACAAAGGACGAACACCAAAAATGTGTGTGCTTCAGAATTCATTGTAAAGTGTCTGCACAACCAGAAGCAGCCAGAAAGCCATCGGACATGATTGTGGAGATTAAGAAATCAGCACCTTGTTCTGTTATCCTGAGCCTAACAGAGCTATTGTTAAGTCTCTCACAGCCAGTGTCACTGGGTAATTTATTACAAGACTTTTGAAAGAGCAAAAGTGACTATGTCTGGGAAATATGAGTCCAGAGACCTGGATATTTGCTAATTGATTACCACGGGCAAATTATATGACCTTCTGAGGCTCACAGTTTTATGTGTGAAATGGGGTTAAATTATATGTAACTCACAGAGTTATAGTAAAGAACACATTTTTCTAAGAAGTACCTGACTACTAGCTTTAGAGATGTTCTTTTAAATGAACGAATTAAGAGTGAAATTATTTTAATTTTATTTATATATTTTTAAAGGATTGTTAATTCATCATCCAATGCATTAAATGTGGTAAATAAAGCAATTTTCAAGTACTGGTTTTCACTGATCCTATGAGGTAGATGTTCTTTTATACATTTGGTATAAAAGCTGCTGAGCTGCATAGAGATAAAAACTCAGATCCTTCTGCTGACTTCATATTTATATTAGAAACAGTATGTCTCAATCTGTCTCTACAGACAGTAGGGTAACATACGAGTTGCTCAGAACTCCTACACTAGTTCTTAATGCTCCAAAAATGAATTTAGAAATAATTTGCAGGATTAGCCTTTGAAAGTGGAGAGAAATCTCTGTATTTGAAAGGAGGAAAAAGGACATTTTCAAAAATCAATTCATCGTGGAATGCACAACCCTTATGTGGTTCTGTGCACACAAGCAATCCTGAAGATATAAGAGAAAATAACTGAAAGTAGGGATGGGCAGATTAAATAACATATGATGGATTACATAATAAACCTTTGTGGTATTTTTTTAAAGTTTAACTCCCTGAAGAGTACTGAATGCATCTCACAGCTGATGACAGGCCCATTGTGGTCAAGTAGCTAATGGTCAACTCGAGTGGAGACACCCAGCTGAACTGAGCCAGTGTGGCTCTGAGCATGGAATCCACCTGAGGATTGTTGCCAACAGCATAAAAAGACAAATGCATTTCCCAGGAGAAGCTTTGCTGTGGCTAGTTTTCATGATATGAACTCAGCTGTTGTCAGAGGAGCTAGAGTCTTTGATGTCCCTGGGGATGGCTGCTGTTCTGTCTGGGGGAGCTCTTGTTCTTGAGTGTCACTTCCTGGCCCCAGGGCAGGTCCATCAGCTTGCTGGTACAGATCCATCACCACACTGGCACAGACTTTCTAACTTCCACCACTGACCTCTGGGCCTTCCCAACACAAATTCTTGATACAGACTTGCATGAGACATTGCTGTGAGCTCTAGGGCCTGGGTGGACTTGTGCAAGACATTGTCATGAGATCCAAGCCTTCAGCTGGATTCTTCAGTCTCTAGCACACAGACAGATCTCTTTCACTCCTCTGCATTTGACTTTTTGGGTGACATTATAAAATAATCCTGCAGATTTTGTGTCCTGTACTAAATCTATTCCCTTGCAAACCCTGATGACAACACTCATGGTCCAGAGACTGATCGCAATCATCTTATTTATATTATTTTCATTTATCACTGTTTGGGGGCAGTGATACCTTATACACCCCTATACCAATTAAATCAACCAATTGCTAATTAATAACTATTATGTTACACTAGGGAGACAAACAATGTTTACACATGCAATTGTGATTTATTTCACTTATGAGTATGGTCTGTAGTTGCATCCATTTACCTATAAAAGCTTTAAGTTTATCTTTCTTTATAGCTGAGTAGTACTCCATTGTATAAAATACTATATCTTTTATATGCAGCCCCCAGTTAATGGACATTTAAGTTGTTTCAAAGATTTAGCTATGACAAATTGTGCTGAAAGAGTAAATAAGATCCAAAAGGCACAACAGATATACTGAAAGGGAAAGAAACTGCCAAAAGGAAAGAACAACTGGAATGGTGGAAAAGAGAAAAGAAGGGGAAAAAAATTATATGCGTATATACACAAGATAGCTACGATAATTGTACTACTAATTTGTATTAGTTCATTGAAAGGAACCATTAGTGCTTATTTTGTTTGATCAATTTTGAATGCCTGTACTTGGTAATCTGAGCAACTACTTTGATGATAACAATATACAATATTATAACCATTATTAATTTCTTACCATCTTGTTTTGAAATTGTGTATCATTTTTATTATTTTTTAATCTTTTTGTCTCTTTAAAGTAAAAAAAAAAAAAAAAACTGTTATGCTTAGATCAATAATGACCCCCCATGCTTTCAGACAGGGCTTTTGAACAGTGATTGACTCAGGCAGGTAACTGCAGCTAACGTGCTGTGAGGAGGTGGGGCCTGGCTGCAGCACACTGACGCTGGGGACGTGAGCCGGATGTGCGTCTGCCTCACTGGCCCCTCCCCTCTCTCTCTGCTTCCGGGCCACCGCAGGGTGGGCAGCTTTCCCCCGCCTGGCCCTCCACCCATGTACTTTCCTCCTTGGGCCCTACCAACCCCAACCACAGACTGAAATTTCTAAGACTGAACCAAAATAAACATCTCCTCCTTTAGGCTGCGGGTGTGAAACATTGTGCCTCAGTGAGGAGGAAAGTGACTTAGACAATAACTAACGATTCTCAATCAATTCAGAACTTATTGTCATCAAAAGAATTAAACCGAGAATCAAAATAAACCAGGTGCCTCTTACTTGCAGGGAAACATGAAAGAAGCACGACCGGCTCGAGGAGGACAGAATTCCTGGAGCACGTGGTCCTTGCGTGACACTTGTCAGGGGAACTGTACTTAGAAAATACTTTTTGTCTAAATAAGTAACTAAGTCAAAACATAAAATGACACGTAGAAAATTCATTTTCTTAGAAATAAGTGTTATCTATTCCTGCAAGGTTTAACTGTCACTCTATGTAGCACATATATGATTAGTCATGAGGAATAAAGGAATAAATGATAGATTTATGACATTTGAACCTCTTGGTCTAAGAAGATAAGAGGGCTCATTATAATAATCATTCACTTTAAGGAAGAAAAAGAACAAAGCTGACCTTTGAGGGGTACTTTTAAAATCAACTCTTAAATTTATGAATTTCTTGTCTTAAATTTCAAATCAACTGAAATGCCTCAGTGCAAGTTAAAAACGAACAAATATTTTGAAAACAATGACTTCACACTTTCAATGGAAGCCTCAAAAGGAGGATGTATTGCTGCAACTTGATTTATTGGGCCATTTGTTACAGAAGATGTTATGTAAAATTTTATTCCCAGCATGTTCACTTTTAAAGGAACCAAGCTTCACAGTTTAAAGACTTGAGATGAAGAACTCGTCCCCTCTGGAGTGCAAGACGAGAGGCTAGCGTGATAAAGGGCCTTGGTTTCCAAGGCCGTTGTGAGCTAGAAAGTATTTGGTTTGTCTTTCTCAGGGATTTGGATTTAAAAAGAATTTTGAAATGTTTCCCACTAAAGATGCTCCTGGTTCATATAATTTTTCATATTGTAAAACAAATAGTCATGCTGCTTTGCATTTGACTAAATATATGTTACAACATTTGTAATCACTTCTCCTCACCTTCTATGAGAATTAACAATGCTGCTTATATCTACCTTTAACACAAGTGAGTAGCCCCAGGAAATACATTGATTTATATCCAATTACTTTCAGATAATATGGATTAAAAAAATTGTAATAAACTGAACTCCTCCCTTCAGTACAACTCACTCTAAAGTAGAACACATGACTTACATCATAAGTTAGCAATATCACATCCACCACTCAAGTAAACATTTAAAAAGGGTTAGCACATTTTATTTCTTGAATTTTATTTCCTGGGATACAGAATCCATATTATTTATTCTCCAGCCACACAAAACTTTTGGGTTTAAGAGAAAACTGCATAGGGTTTCAATCACAGAAATGTTTCTGCTGGCTACGAGAAGAAAAGAGGAAATAAGGATAAAATTACTTGAAAGGAGGCAATTGCACCAGTAGGCCTTGGAATCCAAAGCAGGCAAAGTCAAAAGTGAGAACTACAGCAGGGTGAGGAACATTACTATTGCTAACTGAATGTATAGAAAGTTCTAGTAATGTTAGAGAAAAGTCAGAGTCAGGGTGTTTGTTTGTTTACAGTTGTGGGAAGACTCTCCCACTCCTAAAGAAAAGAATGCACTCCCTTCATTCATTGTACAGCTCTTCACAGCCTCCTCGGCTCTTCCCTGAAAATAAAAGGGTAAAAATATGAAGTGACAACACGGAAGCCACCTCATGCTTTCACAGAAGATGGAGAACAGGACAATAGTGCTATCCTTTGAGGGGTTAGGAAACAGGAGAAATCAGGGAGATGAACATGTGTATGTAATTAAAGCAACAGTGACAGTAGGGGGTCATTTTCAATATCATTAACACTCACACCTTTTAAGACAAGAGCAATGTCTGAAATTTCAGCACTGATTGTGACCCAACTGGCTGCAAAGCCTCCTTTATGCTTAACATACTTTAAAAGATGACACATAAAAAGTAAGGCAAGCGATCAGCCTCCCCATACATCAATATTATATTATCCATGATTAATATTTATTAGATGCCACTGTATCTTTCATTTTAAATATAAACATATGGCCAGAAATCTCAAGGGTAAATACAATGCAGACCACTATTTATGAGATATTTTCCATTTTTGCTTATTTCCTGTCCTTTAAAGTTATCAGAACACTATCTCCAGTTAAGACACCACTGCAGTCTCTTGGACTTCCTAACCCAACTTCTGTCTGTAGTACTCAAGGTAATGGACTCTCCCCATAGAGCCTTGTTGTTAATGAAGGCAAAGATTGGTAAAATAAACAAATGTTTGTGATCCCCATTTTTCTCCAGAGCAAAAAAACATATCTGTGCATTACTTCAAATCAATTAAACTTTCCCCTTGTCAGAAA
The DNA here is from genome assembly GCF_000276665.1 of Chinchilla lanigera. Taxonomy (NCBI): domain Eukaryota; kingdom Metazoa; phylum Chordata; class Mammalia; order Rodentia; family Chinchillidae; genus Chinchilla; species Chinchilla lanigera. The sequence goes on along the minus strand of NW_004955447.1, from coordinate 7,684,703 downwards.
GAGTAGAAAAGGTCAAGCTCCTTTAAGTAAGGCTTAATTGACATCTGCTTGCAGAATTAAGGGGTTAGCATAGGTCAACATGAATTTCCTTAAATTGTGAGATGTGTACAAACGATATCAGATATTTTACTTGGCAAAACTACAATGACATTTCAATGAACTTCTGCTACAAACGGGGTGGGTAAGTGATTAAGCAGTATCATTGCGGTAGAGCTAAAACAGGCATTTTAAATCTCTGTGAAATGGCCAGAGGATTTGTAATACTTATTTTTAATAACCAGAGCCATATCAGGTGTTAATTTTATAAGATAAAGTTCAGATGGCAATACATTTTATAAAGATATAAGAAAACAATACTATATATCTTGCTTTGTGGTCTTTGGCTATGATCAAGATTTGATGTAGACAAGATTATACAAACATAAATCAGTTAAATTTAGATTCCCTGAAATGGAAAACAAAATCACTAATATAATCAGTAAAATTGTTCATTGCATTGGTTAGGAATATTGATGAAATGAATGTAAAATGTATTTTTAGATAATTAGTTATCTAGCCTAATTAATTAACTAATAAATGTTGTAATCATTAGATAGGGAAAGTTCTAATGGCTAAAACAATAGTCTTTGTAAATAAGTAACTTTAAAATCCCCCTTTCCCTCCCCCACCCCCTCCCCTACACAGACCTGAGCCCTCCTCAGGCTAGGCAAGTGCTCTACCATGAAGCTGTACGCCAAGCCCCTTGCTCTCTTATGCAGAAAGTGTTATCTGTACCCATGCAGGTGCCCTGATCATTAGCAGCCACTGTCATTCCCTGTAAAGGACCTGACAATTATAAAGCCCAGTAAGTTTAGATCCACTTGCAACACCTTTGTCAGTCCAATTCAAGGAGAGCTGGGGAGTTGGGGCCCCTGCTAATCACCTTGGGAAGCCAGCCTCCCTTTGGGCTCCTAGCTAACAGGAGGTGATCTGCAAGGGAAGGAGGTCAAGGCTTCTTTATTGCTCAGTGTATTGAGAATAAACTGAGACAGACATCTCACTAGAAAATATGATCAGGCTGAAAGTATGTAAGAAACCAAGGTCACCTGAGAAAGTGCCCTTTGGTATTTTTTTTCCTTAAAATTCATTCTATGAGAAATAGCTTGGCCTCCCAAGAATTCACAGTGCTTTCTGTCATAGTAGCATCAAAGGCACTGAGTAAGCATGAAAATAACTCCTCCCAAGTGCTGCATTTTTGCATCTTCTTCCTCCAAAACCCTTAGTTTCAGTATAATCATGGGAAATCACTCAGCAAACCCGAACTGAGGGACAATCTGCAAAATACCCTATTGTCAAAAGTGTACAGGTCATGATAAACCAGCAAAGCCCAGGAAAATGTCAGACTGCATAGACCAAAGAGACAGGATGACTAACTGCAGCATGGCGGTGTGAGTGGGACCCTGGCACAGCAAAGGGCATCTTTGGGAGAACTCATGAAATCCCAATGACACCTGGTGTTGAATTCTTTTTGACAAATGTACACATGGTCCTGAAAGATGTCAGCGTGGGAGGAAACTGAGAGGAGGCTCATGGGAGCTCTGTATGCTATATCTGCAACTTTTCTGTTAAGGTAAAATTATTCCAAAACAAAAAAACTTTATTTAAAAAATATAACTTATTATATATTCATTGATGTGCTGGTTTGTTCACTTTGCAGTACCCAGGTCCTCATGCACACTAGGAAAGGGTCTACCACCATGCTACACCCCTTAGCTCAGGAAATATACTGTAAACAAAGGTAAATATTTGACTGGTTGAATTTATTTTGTGAGCAAAGAGGAATCTGTCCTTGATAATAAGAAAGTAGCGAAGGGAAAGCTAAGTCTCACAGTACTGTGCAGGGCCATCTCCCTTGGGAAGGCCACAGCTGGGCTGACCCAATCGTGACCATTTGGGCCATGAGGATTATACCAGGAGTTCAGCCAGGAGTTGCAGAAACTTGATTTATCTGCCAGCCTAGGTGGTTATGCTGCATGGGTGGATGGCGCGCTGCCATGTCAAAGTAGCCTTTGGGAAAGTGGGGCAACCTCCTCTGCTCAGAGTTGAGAGTAGAAGGCTAAAATGTGGAGAATCACAAACATCGTAGCATCAAACCTCTTCCTTATGACAGGGTATTAAACAGCATAGCTGAGCTCTCTCAAGTGCTTGCCGGGTTACTGGGGACCATAAATACTTGCTGGGTGCTGCATGTTGCTAGTCCATTTTAACACAGTGCATACTTATGTTGATGACATAATAACACATAATAAACAGCCCACTGGGGAAAAGTGCAACTGGTTTGCTGATGTTGGCTTTAGGCTCTCAGAATGAGGAATGAGATGAGAGGTCTAGAATTTGCACACTGATGAGAACAGTTCCCAGGTAGCCTGGGCACACTTTTTTGGATGTACAGAAATGAACTGACATAGGATTTAGTATCATGCAATAAATATTTACAAATTAACTTACTATTTTTTCTGATTATAAACTAATAATGCTCTCTCTATAAAACACTGCTATTCTAAAAGGAGAAAGGAGGGGCTGGGGATTTAGCTCAGCGGCAAAAAAGCCTGCCTGGCAAGCGCAAGGTCGTGAGTTCGGTTCCTGGTACCGGAGAAAAAAAAACCAAAAAAAAATCTAAAAGGAGAAAGGAAAGATAATATTCATATTCATGATTCTACAGCATAGAGACAAATAATATTAAAATAATGATAAGCTACCTTTGAACAACATATCATTTTTTATATAACTAGAATCACGCTATGTACCAACTTGTTTGGTCAATAATTGTTTTTACTGTGCATATCTATTTCTTATTCAAACAATCTATTCACTAAATTTTTAAATAAGTAAGCAAAACATTTTAAATATGTGAACAGCCTGACACAGAATCTCCCTTTCTGAGCTTTTACTCTAGAGAAGAATTTAAACTATGTAGGTGAAGGTTTAATAAGCCTATAAATGACTGCCGTAGATGTGTTTGTCACTCATATGTATGATGAATGGTTTAATCACCATATGTGAGGTGTGCCCTCCTCAGATTTGCTGTGGTACAAGCACATTACTCACCTGATATAAAATATAATAAATAATGAAATAGTTACTATGTTAATAAATTCTCTGATTTCATCTTACTTTTAACTATCTTGTTTATACTGCAGTGCGGGGGAACAAATCCAGGGTTTCATGTTCTCTAAACAAATGATTTACTGCTGAATTATACCCCCAGCCCTATTTGCTGAGTTTAAAAGCAATTGATAATTATAGTATCAATGTAGCCTATGTCACAGGCCAGGTGGCATCCCAGGGCCTTATATCTATTAATTTGCTGAATTCTCACAACAATCCTGTGAGGTGATTCTAGTTGCATTTTTATTTTATTAAGGCAGAGAATGATACCCATAGCGGTTAAGTGTATGGTCAGGATGATATGTCTTGATATCTGAAAAATATGAAAAGCAGGTGAACTCACCTTTAAACTAGGCAATCGGGCTCCAGAACCTGCACATCTCCTTGTGATACTGCGTGTCCCACCTTAGTTGACATACAAAGCTTCACACTGTGGTTGCTCGTCTCCAAGGTGACGTTCACTCCCTGGAATCCATTCCTTTGTGTGGTCTCCTCCTTTGAGTCAGGATCAGAATACTGAGGAAGGGACAGCATGTAACAGCTGCAGCTAGGTGAGGAAAGACACGGCAGCTTCTCTTTTGGACTCCTGGACAGCACTTACCTTGGGGAAGTCAGCTGCCACATGGTCACTTCAGGAGGATTGTGGGGAGGTCCCAGCTTACCACTGCCACACAAGACTTCCTGAGAGTAGATCCTGCAGACCCAATTAAGCCTTCCAGGAACTCCAGCCCTGGTCATCACATCCAGAACCACGAAATTAAGCTGCCCTGAAGTCCTGACTGATGGGATTGTGTAGAGAGAAAAGACATACCTATATCTATGCTATCAGACAGAGGGAGAATTTGTCACTCTGCTCTAGTATGCATTTGGAACATTCTAAAAAACGCATATGATGGAGACTTGGCCCAGACTGGGGTGCCCCTGGGAGGAGATGGAGCCCGCCAGGAAGCGAGGCCCCTCAGGAGGCTGTTAGTCCCCGAGTGTGTCCCTCACAGTGGGCCACAGACCCTCGTCTTCCCTTTCTCTTTTCACATCCTGTCCCTGAGCAGAGCAGCTCTACTCTAGCACACAGTCCCTGCACTGATTCGCTCCTCACCTCAGACTCAGGAGAAATGGATTCATCCAAACAATGCTAAAGCTTAAAGCCAAAATGAATCCTTTCTCTTATAAGTTGATTTATCCCAAATATTTATTTATTACAGGACTAAGAAGCTAACTGATACACAGAGCAATTAGATAACAAATACAGAAATACTCAGAAAAACAAGAGGAAAAATGATCACTTCAAATTTCCCAATTCCAGGCTGGGAATGATAGTACACACCTGTAATCTCAAGAAGAGATTTTGGAAGCTGGTAACTTGGTAACAGACTGGTAACTTGGTGACTTGGCAAGGTCCTGTATTAAAAACTTATATATATTTTAAAAAGAATGTAGCTCAGTGTGAAGGCCCTGGATTCAATCCCTGATACTGGAATAAAACCCCACAATTTCAAAATAAATTCATTACAAATTCGATACAATCACTTCCTTTAAAGCTTAAATATACTCAAACTAAGTATCCATATTATTAAAAAAGTAAAAACAAGATACTTTTCCCACTTACTGTGTAAATCACTTCCAGATAAGTTATTTATACCTTTAGAAAACATTTTCTGAAATACAAATGTAATGGCTCCATAATATACCAAATGGATGACCCACAGTTGAGTCATACTTTTGGACATTTAAATTGTTTGTCTATTTCTGTTATTATGAAACATTACCACAGTAAATATATTTGTTTTGTTTTGTTTTGTTTTTAATTTTTTTTTATTTTGAATGAGACATCAGAGGCAACAGTTTGGAGCACAGGCTTTGACCTCACTGTGCAGACACAAATTCTCGTTTTGCCCCTCCCTAACTCTTCAACTTTTTTAGCAAGCTCCTGGTGTACCAGTCTTTTCTTTATCTATAAAACAAAGAATGCAGCGTTTTTACTGGCATATTTATTATTCTTTTTACTGTGGTAAAATGCACATAATGCAACATTTGCTATTTTAAATGTGTACTTCAGTGCCACTCACTGCATTCACATTGCTGTGTAAACAGCACCACCTTCTTCTCCAGAACTTTTTCATTACTTTCAACTAAAACTCTACCGAAAAGACAGCTCCCTATTCTCCGCTTCTACCACGCTCTTTGCAGCAGCAATTCTACTCTTTGTCTTTATGGATTTTACTGTTCTTAGGTACTTTTTTCTTTTTGTCTGGATTATTTGACATAGTGTAGTGTCAATCCTTTTTAAAGCTGAATAATGTGCCCTTCTATGTATCCTATTAATTCCCTCCTTCAACAGTAGAACAAGTTGTTTCCACATTTTGGCCAAAATGAATCATGCTACTATGGTCATCAGTGTGAAAATCTGCTTTCATCCCTACTTCGATTCTCCAATATATGAACTTAGACATGGACTTGTTGGGTGGCAGAGTATTTTTTGAGTTTAATTTTTTGAGGGACCACCACACCATCTTTCGTGGTGGCTGCACAACTTTACGGCAGTGGACAAGGATTCTAATTTCTCTTTATCTTCACTAACATTTGTTATTTACTTTTTGATAACACAGTCCTAGCTGGTAGAAAGCAGTATCTGGTTGTGGCTTTGATTGGCATTTCCCTAATGATTCACAGTGTTGAGCACCTTTTTCTATGCTCCTTCGTCATTTGTCTCCCTTCCTTGGGGATCCAGGTATTCAAGTCTCCTTTTGACCATCATCTCTATCCTGGAAGTATTATCTGCCTTTTTCTTCAACATCTTGTTTTTCTCCAGTTTTCTTTCCACTTCTTTGGCAATATCTTGTAAAGTACTTTTCTGGCTCATCCAACCTCTTTTCCCATTCACGTTCTTCATTTTCCTCATACTAATTTTGCACATGCCTCCTACTCAGGGACACTCGTGGCTGGTGTAAGGCTTAAGGAACTGCTTCTCAATTAAGAAATCAAATATTCAATTAACACATTATTTTAAAAATGAAACAAAGACATATGGCTACAATAACAAAGAAGTAGAAAAGGAAAAACTGAATAGAAAGAAATATTCTGATAATCAAAAGAAGTTATGACAGGAAAACCGAACTGAAGTGAAACCAAATGGGACTACTAGAAAAAATATTAAAGGATGTTAGATTTAACCCCCAAAATCTTACTAATTGCGTTAAATTTTAATGGACTAAATGCTTCAGATAAAAAGTCTATCTGGCTGTATGAAAAAGCAAGATCATACTTTATGCTATCTCTAAGAGACATTTAAAGTACAAAATGGCAAACTAAGGTAAAATTGTAGAAAAAGCTATACCATACAAACAACAATTACAGGAAACTGGAGTGGCGCACTGTTTCTGGGCTGTGGTGAGTCACAGCATCACTGTGGAAGGTGCCGTGGAGCTCAGCAGCCAGAAAGCAAGGACAGCAAGCCAGCAAGAAAGGGCAGGCAGGAAGGCTCGCTCCATTGGATCTGGTTCCGTCACAGCCCAGCCTATTGGGCGGTGCTGTCTGTATGCAAAGCAGGTCTCCTCTGCTCCTTTTGCTGTCCCACATGCAAATCACCTCTGGAGACTTCCTCACAGACACACCCAGAATTGAGGGGTGCTTATTGCCTAGGCTCTCTCAGTCCAATCAAACTTACTGCCAAGTCTAGCCATCACAGCTGGGAAGTGAAAGAAAAAAAAAAAAAGAAAGGCGCAGAGTCGCATAGTACACTTTGAGGCCCATTTCCAATGCTCTAAACACCTTCCTTGAGGTCCCACCTTGGGAAGCCTCCACTACCTCCCAAGAGAGCCTCCCTCCGGAGAAAGCATTTACCACATGGACCTTTGGGTACATCGAAGATCCAAGTGACAGCACCCTTAGAATATAAATACAAACATAAATCTTCATGACCTTGGAATGAGTAATCAGTATTTTAGATATGGCGTCAAAGCACAAATAACAATTGGTAAATTGTGATTCCTAAATTCTTATGTTGAAGCTTGTCCTCAATGTGGCAATATTTGAACGTGGAGCATTTGGAAGATAATTAGTTTTAAATAAGCCTATGCAGAGGGCTTATAATGAGATTAGTAAACATACAAGAATAGACACCAGCCGGTCTCCCCTCTACACTCACCATTACAATACAGTGGGAAGACAGCTGTGTGTAAGCCAGAGTTCTCACTTGTAACTGAATCAGCTGCTACTTCACTCTCAGACTCTGCAGCCTACAGAACTATGAAGAGCATATTCCTGTTGTCTAGAACACCTGGCCTGTGGCAGCCTGAACAGACTAATTTATTTGACATAATCAAATAATTATGAAAACATTTGTACTCCAACTAACACTACCAAAAACTAGGATGAAGTCTAAAGAGTGCTACAGAAGTCTGCACATCATGTGTTGCTAATACCTATGAAAAAATCTATTACTGTCTTTTAATAAAAAGGATACATATGGGCAATTTAAGGGCTAAGTGACACTCTATCTCAAAAATAAGAACTTGAAACAAAATAAAAAGGGCTTGAGATATAATTCTTTACGCAAATATTTATACAAATATTTCAGTTATTTGGTTTTACTTATTTTTGTTCCAGGGCTACATACTGTCCCAAGCACTGAAACAAAAAGAAATAATTTCAGGGGCTGAGCAGCACAGTGCCTGCCTGGCAAACATGACATTGTGAGTTCGATTCCTGGTACCAGAAAAAAAAAATCAAAAATAAATAATCTGAATAAATAAAATATGTTGATGCTAAACATGGTAGATTTAGGAAATAAAAAGTACTCATGTAACTTCAGAAGTAATTAATATAGTCTAATTTATAAATATTATTTAATGACCAGTACTGTTTCTTTTTCATTTAACTGTCATGCTATCTCCTTAATGACTTAGCACAAACTTTCTTTCTATAAATTCTTATTCCACTTCTAATGATGACATGGTGATAGGACGAGAATAGAGTGATAGAAGAGCCGGTTGTGATTGTAGTACTACCCACACTGAAGACATCACTTGTTTAGCAAGTTAGAATTTCCCAGAAATGTTTGCTTGTCTTGTAGGACACTCACAGACCAGGTTGCTCACAATCCGAGGTTTGACTAGAGTGCTCAGTCATTAAGGAGATAGCATGACAGTTAAATGAAAAGCAAACAGTATTAGTCATTAAATAAAGGAAAGTGAAAATATATTTTCATTGTTACTCTTACTAATTGATCTAGACATTTCTAAATATTTGTTCCAAAAGAGGTCAAAGTTATTACCATCCTTATTTAAATTCCTACAAATAATATCAATGTAAGAGCAGTTAGTAGATAGGTACTCAAACACACCCCTTTATAGATAGCTTAGACATTTTAAAAGAAAACCATAAATGTTAATAATAAGAAACTTCTGAGCTTCTTTAGGCATCTGTAGATAAGAAAATTATCAAAATATGGCCATTAAAATTATTCTTTTTCATTGAATTGACACAAAATTCCCACTGATGCTGAAACACCCACTATATGGTCGGAAATTTCCTCAAATTGCTAAATACTATAAGAGATGAATCATGATATGACAACTAATTTGTATTAAGAAGATCTTTAAAGAAAACAAGAAAATAGAGGTGCACATTCACATAGATTTCCATTTCTTCAGCCATGCAATTGCTTTAAAAGTAGCAATAACATTGTAAGTAGTTAAATATTCGATAAAATTGAACCCAGGAGCAATGCTGTAAGTTATGTTATCATGTGCTTTTGAATAAGCCGCTTCTGAAAGGTTCAGGACTATTTTAATTTCTCTCAAAATTACTGTAGAAAAAGTTTCTAATGCTTGAGAATGTAAGATGAGAACTATATGTATCTCATCAATATTACATTTCCATATTTTAATTGCTCTATGATTCCCTAGCTGTTTTACTTTTAGCATCAATAACAATATTTATTTTCTAATTAAATTCAGAATTTAGAAGACACTCAAACACAATAAGTGCAAGAATATAGCTCTTCAGGGTTTTGCAAATGTTCAAAATCTTTCCTTTTGCAGTCTTTTTTTTTTTTTTTTTTTGGTTTTTCTCCGGTACCAGAAACCGAACTCACGACCTTGCTCTTGCCAGGTAGGTGCTTTGCCGCTGAGCTAAATCCCCAGCCCCAAAATCTTTCCTTTTGTTAAACTTATCAGTCAGCATCTAGAACAAAATTTAAGAATCACACAACTGGAAAAAATTTGATCATTCCATGAAATGTTGGAAAATTGTTAACATTTTTGCAACATACATTAGGAGAACACAGGAAAATATGTTCTGCATTCATATTTTTCACCGTTGTTTCCAGATGTGTGACTGTACCTCACAGACTCGGGCTTGGAACAGTTTTTATAAGTGTCAGTCATTCTTGACAGTTCTCAGGAAGCTGAAGAAATTCAGAAGCAAAACTTTATTACTTAATAAATAGAACTGTAAGACAACTTCCAGCCACTAGCACGAAAAGGGCAATAGATAAGAACAAAGCCATGAAAATCAGGCCAGGAGGGCATCAGGAAGCATTATCACTTCCTTGTTTTCTCTTTTACTGGAGAACAGTATTTAGACTGTAAATGCACCGTAAGATTGAAGGCTCAGCCACAGTGGCGAATTAAAGTGGAACCTTCACGAACAGCTGGCATTTTTTTAAAAAGTAATAATTATGTGTATGTTTTTGTAAAATCTTCTTATGTCAGATTCTGTTGAACCAACTCATATGGTGGACTTTGCACCAACAGCGGTATAAAGGAGAATATTGAATCAAAGAAGCAGTTGAATATAAATAAGAGACTCTGAAGGCTCATGTCAAATAACTACATGGTAGACAACTCATTAGAAAAGAGACCTAGGGATATCTCATTGCCTTACAACATTCTTTTTATTACACTTTTTATCAGTTGATCCCCTTATTCATTTACCTATTCCTCAAGTGTTTTTATCTTACATATCCAGTTAGGTGGGAAAATGCATTCCCTTCCTAATTAGTTTATTTAAAACACAAATCAATGGAATGAGCAGAAAGATATTTATATTTCAACTGTTACTCTCATTGCTTAATGTCCATAGCCATGGAAACTCTGATAGTAATAATCAGTGTTGAGCATCTTTCATATTCAATGAGCACATCTATATGCATGCTTAGATTAGACAGTATTTTATGGAACTGTTCTTTAATTCCAGTCTTTGTTCCCAAATTTTTCCACAACCATTTCTAATTAAATTTAGTAAGAGGCTTTATCTTATCTTTTGAATTTTGTACTAGATTTAAAATTGAATGATCATATGCTAGCTTTTATAGTGATCCTAAAAATCCCTTATTTAAGGTAATTTGGTTAAAATAATTTTGGTTTAGATATTTTGTTTGTTCCAAATCAGTTATTCGACTTCATGTGAGCATAGATACTTTCTTCTCTACTAATACATCTATGAAATATATATTAAGTGATTTCTTCACAAGCAGATTTCAAGCTGAAATCTCAACCTCATCATATAAATCCTCAAATACTCTTAAATAGTACTTAGAGAACTTTCAAAGCTCCTTGATGGCTTCTTTGTGAAGAAAGTAGTACTTCACTTCAAACACTGTTCTTGAGCTCATTTACATATTTTATAAAAGAATAGCAGAGGGAGAGAAGACTGCTGCTTGTATCTCAGTGGAGATCCCCAATGTGCCTTTGGTTTTCCGACAGCCTCAAGTGAGGTTGAAACCTATTCCGTGTGTCAGACCAATACAAAATGAACAACATCCGCACTCCAGCTGAGGGTTAAAAGCTCACTGGAAAGCACAGGTTTATCAAAAGTGATAGGCATATGATCTGCAATGCTAGACTGTAACATTTAATAAGACTTTGTTAGTAAGATATGATTCTATAACATGACATTTTCAGTAGTTCCTACAGTATAAACTACCACAGGCTCTTTAGAAACTGAACATTTGTTTAGACAGAAGAGAGTTTTTCTTGAACACCTAAAGTCCTAGGGTTATGAAAATAAGTTTAGTGGAGGGTATAAATCTATATCTCTGATTCAAAACCCAGTAAGCAATTGTCTGGATATACACGTTCAGAATGGCCTTTAATGAACTTCTCCCTTGCTTGACATTTCTAGGCAGAAATTACAATAAAATTTGATTTAAATAATAAATTTTAAAATCCTTATAATTTGTTTCTTTTCATCCACATCGAGTTTGCCCATCATTTTTCCAAAAATCTATTTCCAAATTTTGTCCATCTAAAAAAAACAATCTTGTAAATGAAGGAGATAAAAATTTCCAATAAAGATCACTTGAACATTAAAGCTGTCAGAACAACATAAGGGTAGCTGGAGAGCTTGATTAATTAATGCTTGCAACTGGGATCAAATTCTATAGGTCAGCTTTTCCAAATATTTCAGGCTTGATGAGAAATTAAGACTACTAATAAATGAAGAGTGAGTGACATTAAATTAATGATGACTTTAAAGCTTCTGGGGTATTGAACTCATCAGTTGAGTTTATCCTTAATAAGAAAAACAGCAAAGAGGAATCCATGCAATTAGAAGCAGACTATTTGCAAGAAAGCCAGCTATTGACAAAAACAGTCATGGGATGCTTTCTCTGTAGTTAGGCACCTTGCTTGATTAATTAAAAAAAAAAAAAAAACACTACTTGAAAAAAGATAGTATGTCAAGGTTATAAAAACATATTTTGAATTATTTTAGTAATGTTCATGATAGTTATTAAGTATTAGAAAAGCACCTACAACCATCTGCAAACAAAGTAAACATGAAGCAAAAGAAAGGACTTAGTATTACCTTGATTTAAGAGAACACTGTATTTAGTAAACATTGTTAAGAATGGGAATTACAGTTGAATCTAAAACCTGCGACATTGCCTAGGTGTTGCTGGGACATTACAGGTGACTTCGTACCAAATCAGTCACAACTGTTAATTACACTCCTCATTTCCCCACATCCCAATACACATTTTGCTCCAGAAAATCTAATCATTCCATTTCCTCTTATTTGTCTTCATTTTTATTTTATCTAAGTTAAATCCATGTTTGGCCCTTAGTTTAAATGGTATTTCTCTTATAACACTTACCTCACTTTCCCTTTGGTTAAGAATATCCGTATGAATTTCTGTACCACTCCGTATATTCCATCACAATCTTTTCCATCTTTTCCAGAAAGGTCTTTTCTACTACTTAAAAAGAATTGTCCCTGCTTGTGTACTTTCTTAGGCCCACAATCCCACAGAGTTCTCAGTAAATATTTACTGAGTATATGAATGGATTCAAAAGTCTTGTAAGCTTCTTTGCTTAGAATATTTAGAAGTTGTAGTTAAGAAGTAAGTCTAGACTAGCTTGTAGGAGGTTTACATATATGTACTCGTATTTCATAATAGCTATGAACACAACATCCTTGAATCACCTCTCCAAGTATCAACAGAAATGTTGTTAAAACATCCAAGTCCTTGGATTCTTCCCAATGACTTAAAAAGTAGAATTTCTGGAAATAGAATTATGTGATTCTTAAGTACAATAAAAACAAGAAACCCCAGCGAAGCAAAATCACGGTAATGGTGGGCTTCGGTTCATTCTGGTTTGTAGGACTGTATCTATCCATAGAACAGACTGACATGTTCACTAATGTGTATCAACACCAAATGGAGTGCCAGGGATGTTTTTCTTATTTGTACGTCATTTTCAAAAGTACTAAAATAAAATACCCTACTAATGTGCTAGTCAGGAAGGATAAGCTTCAGATTAAGTGTTGTGAAACATTGTGATGAGATGTTACAGATGTGAAATAAGATCAAGAGCAAGTCTAAGGCCAAGCCTCACAGCTATGACAATGTTTTCATTATTGGTGAAGAAGGACTCTTTAATGTCCCTTTATTTTCACTTTTAAAACACCGCAGTCTCAAAATCTATTCTTTCTACCTGTCTGAAACATTGTACAATTTGATCAGTGTCTCCTTCTCTCTCTGTCCCCATCCCCCTCAGACTTGTCTAACCATGATTCTCCTCTCTATTTGAGTTCAAAGAGTTTTAGATGCTATATAAGTGAGTTCCTGGGGTAGTTTTCTCTTTGTGCTTGACTTATTTCACTTAGCACAATGACCCCCAAATTCATTCATGTTTTGCATCTGACAGGAAGTCTTCCTCTTCCCAGGACTGGATGGTATTCCACAATGCATGAATGTCACCTTTTCTATCCATTTATCTGCTGCTGTATATTGTACTCCTGCACAACACAGTGACTGTCATAAAAGCCAATATTACACTATTTATGTATTACTAAGTACCTGGGAACATCCACTGCAATGCCTCACCTTAAATTACCATAGAAAAATGAGATAATGGGCATATTAATTAGTTTGATTCAATCATGGCACATTATATACATATACCAGAACATCATAACATATACCACCAATGTCCTGAATTATGATTTGTCAATTAAAATGACAGAAAACACAGTCTTCTCTGTTTCACTCCCAGTTTGTCTTTGATTAATGCCTAATTAAACTGTGTTATCTAAAAGTCATTGCTGGAGATTATTTGTCTTCTCAGTTGTGGGCCCACACAAATTATTTTAGAGAGAAATTGGACAGTAAATAAACTTACAGTCAGGGTACATGTAAATGTTAGTTTTTCTGAACAACATGATTTATTTCTAGATCTTTGTGAAAATATTAATAGTGTTTATTTTTGTTCTCAACAGTGCCCCAGTTCAAGGAGTAATTTATATGACTTCCAGTTTTCAACAGCTTTAATGTAAGTCTGTAAAAGCTTTTCCATTTTTTTATTTCATTGGCAAATGTCTTGGCTTGTATTAAACTTTTGAAAAACAATTGTTACTAAATTAATAGCAAAAATTATTTTTGAAGAAATATAATCTCAGAGGACAACTACATCAGCCATAAAAAACAAACTATAGAAAAAGTGTAATATGATATTGCTAGCTGGCATCAAACCCACTCAAAATCCTTTGCTGTATCCTCTGTCAACTCCATTTCCTTTGCTTCCCAGATGTGCAAAATGTAATAGGGGCAGTGTATGGACGATTAGATTACATAGCAGATTTCTAACTTGTGTCACTGGGGAAATGAAATTACTTTTCACCTCAGGTTTTAATACTGCAGAAAATTTAATAGCAAGAAAACAGAAAAAAACAAAAAAATAATTCCAAACAATGAGAGAAAGTTTCCGGGTAACACTACATCCAGCTGCCTTTTTCTTGCTAAAGGGAGGAAGAAATATAAATTCTCCTGCATGGTAACTTCAGAGGTCATTTACAGAGGCCATTTGTTGATATTTTGGAGATTGTACTTTCAGCTTCTCCTGACACCCAAGAATAGTCATTCCTCAAGAATTTGCACAGGGGGCTGGGGATTTAGCTCAGCGGCACAGTGCCTTCCTGGCAAGCACAAGGTCGTGAGTTCGATTCCCGGTACCAGAAAAGAAAAAAAAACAAAGAATTTGCACAGGTATGTAAATTGAGAGGCACCTGCAATCATTCTTCCTGACTGTTAGAACCTGGACTCATTAAGGTACAGTTTGAGATGTAAGAGCTTCATTTAAAATGCATTTATTTTGGTTAATGCACCTAAATATGAATAATTATACTAAATGTAACTATATGTAAATATTGAAAGTTAAGCATGTATCACTTCTTCACCAATTGGTATTATCTGTTTTATCTACTTTGAAAGTGTACCACTTCAAATTTTATTGTTTCCATATTTTGCCAGGAAGGGTTGATTATAAAACATAAAACCCAATTCTAGGTATACATTTGGATCAATTCTTTTTTATTTCCTTCATGTTTGTTGTTCTTCATGTATTATTCATATATTTGAACACATTATACTGCATATATTATTCATATACAGTAGTTGGACTTCATATATTATTGGCTCATTTAGGTTTTATTAGCATACCTATTAAATAGGGTTTCGATGCTGCAAAGGAAAACATTATTAACCTTTAACAACTATACACTTCTCCACCTCTCTATCAACTTCCTGATTACTTTTTCTAAAACGTACAAAATCTGCCCATAAAGAAGACCTACAGGCTACCTTTCCATGTTGTATTGGGAAGCTGAGCACTAAATTTCATCTTCAAAACAAATACCTCAAACAATGTTCCAAACAAGGATGAGCAGGACTAGGAACCACATGGCCACTATGTCCCTAATCATACTCTATTCACGGCTAGTGTCCTTGCACATGCGTGAGCCAAGAAGGGGTGGGAGGAAGTGTGACAAATCTAGAGCAGATATCTGGTCAAAAAGATCAGCCAGGCCAAAATGCAAGGACAATGAATTGAATACTGTTGAAGGGAAATTAGAGATGAACGTTGTTCTGCAAAGTATGATTTCTGATATGGATAATAGGTACAGTTTAAAAGTATTTGCAAGCCAAAATCCAAACATAATACAGTAACAAAAAGCAAAAACTCTTTTGTTCGTATTCAGCTATTCACTGTCAGCTTAGTGCCCGCTGTAGGACATGTACATGTATAGGAAAATGACTTCAGTTGGTATAATTTCTCTTTCTGCATTCTGTCATCAACAGCTGTAAAGGTAAAATTCCAGTGTTCACTACCCAAGTGTATTGTGAGTTCCTACTCAAACAACTGTTTCTGAGATGGGGCAAGGTATTCATTTTTGTTTGTTTGTTTTGATCCCAGGAATCAAACTCAACCCCTTGCACTTGCCAGCAGGCACATCTGCCACTGAGCTACCTCCCCAGCCTGGTATATGGTGTTAAAAAATTACAGGTATGTTTTCCACCCTGTGATACTCCAATCTACATAGAAAATCAGGAATGTAATCAAATAAACACAAGTCTGTGTGCTTGTTTAGTGTATGGCACTTACTAGAGTTCTAGGGGAACAGAAAGGAAGAAGTGAGTGTCTGCTGATTACGGGAAGATGCTTTGGGCTTTGACTGGACTGACAGGAGTTCTCTTAGGCATGGATAAGTAGAAGGGAATGGAATTATTGGCTAAGAGAACTGATGCTCAGTGATGCTATGGCTTAAAGTGCTTGGAACCTTCAAACTAAGCCACTGAGTTTTCAATGAGATTGTGAAGTAGAACGAAATGGTTCCATATTACATGGCTGATTAATATTATCACCAAGCCTACCTCTGATGATTTTCATTACTCATGTACCTTAAAGCATGCAGACATAAATGCTAAATTTTCTTTCCATTTAACATGTGTAATTATCATAAACTCTTAAAAAAGTCATAATGATAAAGCTTAGGGAAAATTAATCAGATGGCCACAAAGAGCCTTTATTTTTCCTCTAGTTCAAAGTCCACACAGTACAGAAATTTCTACTACACAGTATTTTCTAGGCAGCTGAGACATCTCCTTACATGAATTTAATGAAGTATGTGTGTCTAGAATTGAGATTTATTCTTAGACAACCCTAATCTCTGAAGAGTTTCCCCTGAATTTAGTTCAAATCTGCCTCCAAGTGATCCCTGTTTATTGGTTTTAAAGTCTTTCTTCTAGAATCATATAATTTAATATTTTACATAAAAATTCTTAAATGTTTTGAAAACGTATGTTATTTTTCTTCTCTTATTCATATGCCAGACTAAATAATGTGTATTTATTGAGGTTTCCAAAATGCTGATGATCAACTCTTTTTCCTCAGTCCTACTACTTCACATAGAACCTTCATCTCTGACGGCCATCTTCTTTATGCTTGTGGCATGGTCACCAGTGAGGAAGGAAAAGGGAGACAAACATGTCAATACAAAATTTTCTCTAAGACTAGAAAATTAATACAAGCCGTGCACCTTCTATAATATAGATGAGAAATATTTAAAATATTTAAGTACAAAGTGCAATCAACATACACTGTAAATGTTGAAATTTTAAAAATCTTGGCATCATTCTTGACATTTTCTGAAGTCCTCTTACATAAACATAAGATCTGATTGCTAATACAGTGAATGCTGCTGCTGTGTGTCAGTTATTTTCACTGGTCTGTGCTGTGTATTGCAGAGAGCTATAGCCATGAAAAAAGTCTTCCTTGATATCTCAGTATTAACGGGGCTACTTTGTTTACACAATTCAATATTTTTCTTTAGTGTGCTGTGACCTATGCTTTACTGTCAGCTCCTTTTTTACTTTTCTGTATTCACTTGTGTTTTTTCTTACTTTCTGCGTTCCAAGCTATTATCCTTCTTGCATACAAAATGATCTCCTCAACATCATATCACTTGTGAACTTGTAAGTGATCCACAACCAAACCATGTACCTGTGTCCGAGGGAGTACTTTAACATGGAACCTGATAGATTACATTTAAATAAAATGAGTCTTGTTAAATCTCTCATGTACAAGCATCACATGACACTAGCAGAATTAAAACTTGAAAATCAGAGAGTTGTTTTTAAAAAAACATAATTATTGAATGGAAATATGATTCTCTAATAACAGAGCTTCTGCTTATTGTGGAGAACAGCCACCATGAAAGTAAAAATTCATAATAATATGAATTCATATTATTCTTCATATTATTCTTCTTCCTTTATGTTTTTCAATTTGAAAGAGATGCAGAAAGTAAAGGTCAAATAATCAGTAAAATTTATAACATTATTCGGTTGATAAATACAGATTTAAAGTGGAAGATAGCACCAATAAAAGAAAGAATGTTGAAAATAATTTTATTATTTTGGGATTCTAATCTATAATAAAATTCTTCCCCATCCAAGTTCAGAACCTGCCGAAAAATAAACAAAGGATCAAGTAGATTGTGGAGGACTGTCAAAAACAAGCATCAGCCTTCGCATTCACCCTCATTAAAAAATTCCTCCCACAATGACTTCAGGACCTTGCTCTGCACTTGCTTTACCTGAGTGATGTTAGCTAATCCAAGTGGATCAGAAGCATTGTCAAAGGGAACCTAGCTGACTCAAAGAACAGGAGAGATTTTGACTAATAAGTAACAGGAACACTGACGTAGGTCAGATGATAGAGTGCTGGAGAATGTAGATTAGGTGCAGAGACAGACAGACTTCCTCAAAGCAAGTTCTAGAGTTAGATAGTATTATCTACTTATTTATGGATCTTGGCAATAGGAAGCTGCTCCTCACAGGTGCTGAATCCGCCTAGTGTAAAATTTACAATAGGAATGACAGGAACTGAATACGTTCTGGGCAGATAGGAGCACTCAAAAGAAGAAAAGAGGTACTTGCCTGTGAAAACTCTTATCTCTCATGAGATTATAAATTCTTCCCCAGGAGAGTCTGGACCCAAGAGGAATGGAGGAGACATGGAAAGAATGTCACCGTCAGTCTTGTTCCTCCTCAAGGGGACAGAGCAGAGGTAAAGATATTCCCAGCCTCCACGCCCACACTACCACCAAAGAGGCCACATTTCACCTGCAGTCAGATTGCCTAACCGTTGAGGAACTCATCTTACAACTTGAATTTTGATGAAATTTAATGTTTAAGATCTGTTTTATGTAATTAATTTCTTGTTCAGAAGTCTACTCAGTCTCTGACACAGAGTGGCTATATTGTATTGAATTGAATGGATGAATGCGTGTAACCTAACTATCACTATCAAATCCACACAGAATTATTTTAAGTATGAAAAAAATCTTTACTGTCAATTCTAACATATGTTAGCTGGGACAAATCAATTAAAAAGCAAGACAACACATTTTAAGTTTTTTTTTGTTTAAGTCCTAGATAAATTTACTTTCAAAATCACCTCCAACCTCTGTGCTCCACAAAGGGATGTATGGAATTTAATTACTATTAATTACTGTTATTATTTCCTGATGTTGCTTATCAGAATATTTCATTTTTATGCCAATTAGAGTATAATTATTAGGATAATGGACTTTACAAAAACCAATTATGCAAGGAGACTGGATGGGATTTATCTCTAGTAATTGAGTCTTAACAATTTAAGATCAAAATAAGTGAATCAAAATGAAAATGTAGAATCATTAACCCCCCCAGGCATCAACAATAAGGTTGATTTGCTCTTCTTTTCCAAATTAAGCTAATATTTTACAATGTCACATCAGTTGATATATACAGGCCCCTTTCACAGTGAGTAAAATTGTGTTTATCAACATATAACACAGCCCCAGGCCATGCAAATTCTGTAAAACTTTTCTTATCAGAGCTTACATTTGATCCAAACACCCACACAAGGACTCGAGAAATTCTCAGTTATAATATTTACTCGGAACTTACGGAATCCATCTGAGAGACAGAGGAAAAGAGATACACTTGTAGTATGACTCTCCCTTGCTAATAAGGCAGAGGTCGATCAATGAATACTAAGTTGTAGTTAGATAAGAGCAAGGAGTTTTGGTGACCTGCCATACGGTATAGTGACTGTAGACAGTGATTGTGTGTTGTACATTTCAAAGAGCTAGAAGAAAGGATTTGGACTGCTTTTAACATAAATGATAAATATTTGGAGACAGGTCTTTTTAACTAATTTGAATATTATACAACATATATATGCATTGTAACATCATTTAGTACCCCATAAACGTATGCATTTTGTGATTTTCTCTATCAACTAAACTGAATTGAAATTTATAACAAAAATAAAGTTAAATTATATCAAAATTATCATTGTCCATGCAGAGATTCTAGATTTAATCATGCAGCTCAGGAGCTAGTAAAGGATCTAACAGTGTTTTGACTGAGTAGCTACAGCATAAACCAAAAATATCCTACTGCACATGAAGCTGAAACATCAAACCTCCATATGATACAGTATAAGATATTCAAAGACTTAAGGATATTGGAATGTGAGAATAGGGTTAATATATAAGACCTACTTATCTGCCTTGGTAAAATCCCAGGGTTGGTCAGGAAAACATGCTTTTCTTCATGACTTTGAGGAATATATTTTTAAGAAGAGATTTGAAAATTTTGGTTAGTGTTCCATGTAGGGAAGCAATTAGTGTGAACTTCTGCCATTGAACTGAGATCTTTAAATGCATCAAGGATAATGGGTCCTGGTGTTGCAGGAACCAACCAGGGCCACATGAATGCCAAAGGCGAGGTGAACAGGGCTGTGGACAATGGGATCGAAGTACTGGTTAGAACAATTGACTCATAGTAACCTGCAGCTTTGGTGAGTGGGTCCTGGAGTCCCTGGAAGTGAAATAGATGGGCAGACTGTTAAATTCATAATCGATCGGTTTACACACAGAAATTCTAGGTCAAATAATAAAGATCTAATTTAAAACATCAAAAGTATCCTAAGTTCTCAAACCATTTTCAGACCAGCCTGCTTATAGACCCATAATCCTTTAGACAAAGGCGAGACCAAGACCTTTGTGGAAGGACATAAAACATGGTTAAAACTTGATCCTGTTACTTCCTCACCCAGCCTTCCCTAAGAGAACTCAGATCATTTAACCCAGCTGACCATACATTGTGGAAAAGGCAAGCAGCAGGTGTTCAGGAATTATTGGACAATGGTTGTGAAGTAACGCTAATTCCAGGAGACTCTAAGCATAAATGCCATCCAACCGTCAGAGCAGGGGCTGATTTATGGAGGTCAGCACACAGGTGAAATTTTACCGGAAGTCCATCTTGCAGTGAATCCAATAGTCCCCAGATCTATCCTGTGGTTATTTTTTCTGTTCTAGAATGCATAATTGGGATAAATGTATTCAGTAACTGCCAGAATTCCCACAGGAATTTCCAGACCTGTGGAGTAGGTCTATTATGCTAAGTTAAAGAGGAACTGCCTCTAGAAAACTACCTCAGAAAAAAAAGTTTTAACAAAGAAAAATAGTAGCATTACATTCCTATGAGAATCGTAGAGATAAAGCACCATCGTCAGTCTTTTTTTTTCTTTTTTTTTTGTTTTTTTTTTGTTTTGTTTTTTTCCCGGTACCAGGAATTGAACTCATGACACCATCATCAAAGTCCTGATGGATACAGGATGATGATTACCACATCTTTGTTCAACTTAACTCTTTTGCTTAAGTACCAAATAACATAATTTTGAAGAAGGACTATGGATCATCTTAAAAAGGAATCAGGTTGTAACTCCAATGATAACTTCTTTGTTGTTGTTGTTATTGTTGTTGTTCTGTCTTTTTGAGTCAAGGTTTCACAGTGTAGTTCAGGCTGAGAAACTCACTGTGTAGCCCAGGCTGGCCTCAAACTCAAAACAATCCTCCTGCCTCAACCTCCTGACTGCTACCATGCCCAGCCTGTAATTACAACTTCTATTCTAATGGTTGAGAAAACTTGAGTTTTCCCTGGTAATTGGTAGACAGTTATTTATATGTCTTCTTTTTTTTCCCTTTTGATATCTGATATTAAAAACCACCATAAGCCACTCCATTTCAGCTGTGCAGGCCAGCAATACAGGTTTACTGTGCTGCCTCAGGGAATTATAAATTCTGCAGCCCCTCACCGCCAACAATTTGGTCCCCTTGCTTGTCCACAAGACATCACACTATTCTCACTTTGACGATACTATGCTGGTTGGACTTAGTAAGGCAAGAAGGACACGCTACTTTAGACTCAATGGCAAGACATCTACCTGTCGGAGTTGGAAGATTCTGACAAAAATCTAGAGTTCTTCCACCTTCCAGCAAAGGGAAATGGGCCTAGCTCACAGATGATTCTGTGCTGCAGGTTAGTACCACCTAAAAGTAGAGATGTAGGACACTAGGGTCCCCTTTGGAGACACCTATGAAGGGAATGAGAGAACAGAAATCAACCCAACAGGCAAAACTTAGGGCAGTACACATGGATGTGCATTTGCATGAGATAAGCAAAAGTCTGATAATACACCACTTCCAGTTTGGTGGTGTAATTACGTCCTTAAAGACCAGACCAGGGGCTAGGGATTTAGCTCAGTGGCACAGTGCCTGCCTGGCATGCTCGAGGTCATAAGTTTGATTCCCGGTATTGGAAAAAAGAAAAAAAAGACCAGAGCAAGTTGACATAATGGAGTGCCAAACTGCTGTGACTCGCTTTCTTTTCTTAGATAATAGCCTTCAAAGAAATTAGTTTTTATCATTTATATTTATCTCATGAGCACCTAAAATTACAAAATATAATGTGCGAAATTCAGCCGTATGACCTCTTCTCACTTACAAAAGTTCCACACTAATTATAGAATGAAGAAGTGAGAAGTGGGGATGAATTACATAAAGTATGGGAACTTCACTTTGCTGGGACAGGAACATTTGGTGGTGGTGTTTTTGCCCTGTAAGTGTACTAAGTTTTAGCAAATTGTTTACCTAAAGTAACCTGATAAGCGAGCATGGTGTGGCATACCTATAAACCTTGTGCCCTGGGAGGCTGATGCAGGGGATCACAAGCTCAAACTCTTCAGGGCAACTTTGGTGCTTATCAAGACCCCATCTCAAAATACAAAATAATCACGAGCAAGAGCTGCAGCTCAGTGTGAAGGCTTTGGGTTCCGTTCCCAGCACCAAATGCTCATGATGTCAATAATTTATGTTATGCTAATGACATCTCAAAAAACTTCCATTTTAGAAATCATGCAAAGTGTGAAAATGTGCCTATCAGTTTCCTAGGGCTGCCATAACAAAATCTCATGAACTGAGTGGTTTCATAAGAGAAATTTATTTTTCTTTTCAGTTATGAAAGCTGAAAGTCCAAAGTCAGGGTGTCAGATGTCTGATTTCTCCTGAGATTTCCCTTCTCGGCTTGCACGATCCCCCACTCCCATTAATGACGTCTCCATGCGGCCTTTCTTCTGCACCAATGTCCCTGTGTCTCCTCTGATGGATCAGTTTCCTCTGTAAGGATGCCAGTCAGTTAGGATCCGAGTCCACCCAAAGACTGCCCTTTCTCTTAGGCATGCCTTTAAAATAGCACATTCTGAACTGCTGGAGGCTCTGAACACACCACATGAACACTGAAGGGACATTATTCAGCCCATAATAATGAGAATTTCCCTTGCATTTTCTCTGATTTGCATTTCTCTTGAGGATGGCCTGTCCAAGTGACCTTTGTATTTCCTGGCCCAAATAAAAAAAAAGGCATTTATTTTCCCCAAACACAGAGTTTATCATTGGACCTAGGCCTGTAGCATTCCAAGGCCTTTGCTCTTTTTAATTCCTGGTCTGTGCACCATGGAGAGAAAGTACAAGCATGAGAACAAAAGCACCAACTACAACAGTGATTGTGTGATCTGGTTGATAACCAAGGACTAGCAGTGGACAGCGCAAGTCAGAGAAAAAGCATGGAAACTAAAACCAGTAAACACACACCTCAAGAACACTTCTGTGACTGTAATTTTACACATCTGTAGTTAATGAATAGGTTCCAGGGACCTCGGCTGCTTCTTTGCTTGCCCTCACTCAGTGCATCCTTGGAGTCCTACGAGGTACACATCGCTGTGCTCCAACTCATTCATTGTTTGTGTTTGTTGTTTGTCTGTTCTTCTTGCAACAGTAGGAGGTCTCTATGTTGTTTTAAAGACAGCTTGGTAGATCTCACAAATCATGTGCTTTATTCACAGATGAGTAAAGCTTGTTTCTTGGTCAAAATGTTTTATGCTCTTTCCCCACCATGCAGCACCCAAGTCACATTTACAAACACATGGTAAAAAAGCCAGTTAATCACGGTACTGCCCAGTCCAATTCGCTCATTAGCATAGGGAGGGGGAATGTGATGCCATGTTATCTGTAGAGATTCCATTTCTTTCTTTAAGTAAAGAACCGTGTCTGTAGCATAGATATGATTACTAGTGATTAGCTATAAAACATTCACTTGGACAGTCTGTAATTAATTTCCAACAGAGTTGACTTTTGACCCTGATGAAAGAAGGGAGGTGCCAAGCGGAGCTGGAGGAGATGAAAAGCCTGAATCAGGGAAACGTCACAGTGCTTGGAGCGGACAACCTTAGGGCTCCTTGGCAGAAGCTGAAACCAGCTGAACTGCAATAGCCTCACCCTGAGAGACTATCAACTTCCTAACATCATACGTTAAATAATTTTTGATTGTTTTTGGTTATAAAACTAAATTGTGTCTAAAATAAATATTTGAGATAAATCTACTTACCGATAGATTTGTGGTCATCTTGAGGTATCATCCTGGAAATGTAAATTCACAAAATAATTTTATGGGGAGGAAAAAGAAGTACTCCATAAACTAGTGATCTTCCACGCTTTTCTGTCATGAGAGAACACTTGCACACACACATAGCTCGTCCCTTTCTTGGACTTCCTCTTCCTCAGGGACATAGACTCAAATGTCATGGGATTCATAAACATTTCAGTTCTAAACTGAATTGCCTCTTCCCACAGAATGTAAAACAGTGTACTTTTTTGGATAGTTATATCAGAAGATGATATTTTAATTGCCTCCAAAGATTGCCATGTGACTTAAGAATTTACTGAATTGTATTATCTATATTACCTAAATACACTTGAGAACAACCTTTTCCTTTAAATATTTGGAACGGCTGAGCATGGTGGCACATGCTTGTCCCAGCGCTCAGGAGGCTGAGGCAGGAGGATCATTGCAAGTTCGAGGCCAGCGTGGTCTATAAAGTGAGATCAAGGCCAGCCTGAACTGCTGAGCAAGACTCTGTGTCAAAAAGAAAATAAATAAATAAATAAATAAATAAATAAATAAATAAAATGTTTGGAACAACTTTTAAAATAAATTTTTATTTTTATTATTTGTCCATTTTAGAAATAAAAAAATAATATACCACTTCTCAGAAACTGTACAAATGTAAATGATCCATTGCATTGTAGGTCTTTTAAACCATAATTCTCAAGTTGCAAGTCAGAGGAACTAAGCCTTTCTGAAGTTAAAGGGGACCCCAGTAGTAGTATCCATACTGAAAATGAACAGGTGTGGAAAACAAAGTCAAATACAGTTATACAAATACTTGATGAAACAGAATTGGTGCAAGGGCATGTCAGCGAGGTCTCAGGTGACTTATATCATGAGTTGTTGTTCGCCATAGGACCAAAAGAGGGGAAGATCCATGTGCGGTGTTCCATCAGGGATGTCAGCTCTTACTAAGCCAAACTTTATAGCTGACATTGTAACCACTCGTGTAAGTGAAAATTCAGGACAAGATGAAGTAGATAATATGACATTTTGGTCAGTTAAGATGATATTCCTGTGGACATATTATCTCTTTACATGATCTAACAACAGTGATATAGATTGATTTATCAGAGGTAATCAGTCCCATATTTCCTGAGGAACAATTTATTCATCTTGTGTTATTGATACTAAGCGTGAGAACTTGAACTAACATTTGCTGAGCACTCAGATTATGGCAGGCTCTGAACTAAGCATAGTGAGCTCCTCCAAGCTTACACAGCGCTGTGAAGGGACCACATGTTGTGACTCTCCCTTTTGTTCAGATCAGGAAATCAAAATTCAGTAAGTATGTAATTTAACCAAAGTCACACAGTTGCAAGATTCTGGAATAAATATCAGCATCTATGTTACAATTCCTACAGAATGTTTGATTTTCATGAGCACATTACATTATGTAAGGGATTTAAATAGGTACTGTATTTACCTTTCAATTTGCTGTCAACTTTTCTGTCAATAGGCACTGATTTGATGAAATTTCGATCACTACAACTATTATCATTTTTAAACATTTGTTTCTAGTCATTTTCCTTTATATATTTAGCAATTAAATATATTAACTAAATTTTCAGACTTGGGACAAAAATTTCCTATATTAAATTTCTAACTTCCATATCTAGAAGTGTTATTTTGAGCACATTTACTAAAATTTTCTCTACTTCAGTTCTTTCTTAATCAATTGGAATATACAGTGCTTAACAGAGTACTAGTCATGTAATAAGCTTTAAGAAAATATTAACAATCTAAATTTGTCATAAGTAAAAAGAAAGTACATGTATTTACAATTGTTTTTATGTTCATAAAGGAACATTTAAAGAATTAAACAAAAAACCATTAAAATATCTACCTATTTATTTTAAACATCAATCTCTTATCAGATATACAAGTATGATTAGCAAATATTTTATCCAAATCAATGAGTTGTCTTTTTGCCCTGTTGATACAGTCAATGCACATTTTAAAAAATTTTTGTGAATTTCAATTTGTTTATTTTTTGAGGTCTACACCTTTTTCTTGTGCTGGTTCTGCCTATTTTCAATCTGAAATGTTTGAGTTCTACGTGACATCTCATTTATCTAAAATTTTTGAGGTTTCCATTCATTTCAAATGACCTTTAAAGTTCCTGTTCTCAAGTTAGCAAAAATAGTTTCATGAATGAAAATAAACACATGATTTTTTTCCCCTATGAAATGAAAAAAATGTAACAAAGAACCTCTCCCTCATGCACATAAGTACCATCTACAATCTCTCACCCTCCACAAACTAAGATGCAGCTCTGTAAATCAAGCAATCACATTACTCCTCTATTTAATTTTTCTTCTATTTCTGCTTCCTCTACCTCTGTTTACTATAACAATTACTAGCAGAAACAAAATTATGAAAGCAATCGCTTTGTTAAAACAGCATCAGAAAATTATTACAGAAAGTTGCGATCTTTAGCAAACGCACACTTCCTCTAGTCTCATTCTCCAAAAGATCAGTCGACAACTATACTTTAATAAATACACTCAAGACCAACAACAAAAATGCTGGGATACAAGGTATATATTAATTTTTTTTTCTTTCTGACATGGTGACATCCTAATTTTGCTTCAGAGGAAAGAAAATAAAAAACAGAAATCACAAATCAAGGCAGTACTGATTTAAATTATCATTTTTCTCAAAATTTATATTTCTTCTGATTTTTTTCATTATCCATCTGATCATAGATAGACTGATTTTATGAAGTGTTTCCTTGTCAGAAGTGTTTCCTGTCTTGTCAACACTTGTCCACTTTGTCTGTGATCTGCCCCCATTTTACAACTGATGCACATTTGAAAGTGTATGCAAAGCCATGCAGTACATAGCCTGCTTGCAAGGACAGGTGATTAATTCTGGTGGATAACTGATTTTACTCTATGCAGCATTCTATTGTTGTATGACAGCACCATATGTTCTCATTAGTCAACATTCTCAACTGCAGACAATATAAGCGCATTAAAGTTTGAAAAGCAGTGCTTGGAGGACTTTCAGCAAGATGACACCCTCAGATGATGCACATGGGATTCTTATGCCATTACAGGAAGAAATGATAGCTAAATTATAATAATTAAAGAAAAGCTAATCAAAAAAAAAAGATAGAGTCAACTACAAAATTAAGAAAACAAAAAGAACCATAGTTTACAGTGAAGGTGACTTTCTGTTCCCTTATGAGGAATTCATGTCAAGATCAGCCCTGAGATTCGGGGTCTAGGTTTCCAATGTTCAGTATAAGAGGTGAAAGTTATATGAGGCACACAGTCAAAACCTGATGGCCTAACTCAAGATCATTAACAGCACCTCTTCACATCAATGTGAACAGTAGGAAGCTTGAAGTAGGATTTAAATTTCCAAGGAAGACTGATTTTAAGAAGTCAAATGCCAGGTTAAGCACTGCCCTTGGTTTAGGGTCCAAATTTGCAGTATGTGCACTGTAATGTCCCAAGTAACAAAGACGTACAGAAAACATGAGAGTTCATCTCTAAGCCAATAGCTATGTAACATTTGGTAAAAACATACTATGAGAGACTAGACCTCAAAGAAAAGCCACTGCCCAGAGAGCAAAGGGGATAGATGTTAAAATAAAATCTTAGGTGAATAGGTTAAGAAATGGAACAAGACTTACAGCATGATGTGATTAAGAAAAACGTGAAACTCACGAACTTATCACTACTTCAAAGGAGGGAGCTCCCACCTTTTGGCTCCTGTAGCTGACTGGGTTCAGAAACAGAAAGCTAGGGGCAGGATGAGAAAGGCTGACTGACAATGGGTGATTGACAAGTACAGTGAATGTTTAAATTTTTAAAAGAAGTATTACAGTGAAAGACATAAGTATTACAGTAAAAGACACTATTAATCCCCCTCAGAGTACTTCCCCTTTCCATGAACGCACTCATACACTGTATTTCAAACTCTCTGAAGCATTCCTGGAAGCCTTCTTTACTTAAGCATCTTTTGGAGGTACAACGAAAATTATAAAGGGTATTGGTGCTGAGTTCCATTCGATGGAATGGCAGGCCCCTACAGATGGTACGCCGCATCTTCACTACCTTATTCACTTGATCTGGTAATATATGACTTCTGCTTCTTTCCCACAGTCAAAATGAGAGTGGTAGGTAAATGTTTTGAATTTTTCAAGACATTAAGGCAGCCACAACAGTAAAACTGATGACAATCACAGAAGAGAATTTCCAGAAACAGCTTCAGATAGTGGCAGCAGCTATTGGGTAAGTACCTGCAAAACTAGAGGGGTATATTTTGAGAGGGATTAAGGACAATGTATCTTTCCTCTAATAATCTGAACATCTTTCAATTTTCTCATTACACTGCATACTGTACAGTATAGGTTGAAAAGATACCCTCCTGGCTGGGACCTGCAGGAACGAGAGTGATATGTATCTCTTGGGAAGAAATGAGGCAGGAGATTAGGGTGTGGAAGCCTGACTGGGAAAGTATGTGACCTGTTAATTACAAAGTTCTAGGCCACATGTGCAGAATATTTCCCAAAGCTTTGCATATGGACTTCTTGCCAGGGCTTGAGCAAGATTTTGATAGGACATCCTAGATATTATCTTGGGCTTTCCAGTTCCCAGAACCACAATTGTTTATGGGGTGCTGAGGAAGTGAATCTCTTTGTCTTCATACAGCTACTTCCTGTGGAAATGGCCTGTGAGCTCTACCCACTGGGGATTATGTGCTCTCCCACTGTCTTGGGGTGTTATGGCCAGTGGGCTGGGTTAAAAAAAAAAAAAACCCTGTTTGGAGAAAAGGAGAAAAAAGTTAGTGTCTGCAAATGATGGACTGTTGAACTGCCTGTCGATGGGAGAAAGCTTGGTGAATTTGTTAGAAGGGTAACTTTCCTATTAGATTGGTCATATAGAATCCAAATATGAGAAAGAGCAGGTCACATTCCCATACTTCCTGTGGAGGGGAAGTATAGTAAAGATGGTGTTAGATAATCATTGAGAGCCTAAGAGCCATAGGCTTGGAAAGATTACCCATATTATGGGTCTAATTAAAAACAGAAGTCTTAATAGAGATGTCCACTTAAGGATAAATTAGGGGGCATCAGTGACACTACTTATCTGCACCTAGACCAATACTTGAGTCTTTTTGAAGAGGAGCCTTAGGTCTTCCAAAGGTTCACAGGAGTAGAATACGAGTCCTGTGAAAATTTTAGTGACTGTTTCCCATGTAGAGTTTTTATAGTTTTCCACTGCATCCCTTAAGGACAGACCATTTCAATGGTTCCCCAGAAGGTAAGAATAAGGGTAGGGTCCTGAGGGGCTATAAGGCTTTCTTTCTTGACTCTCTACCAGCTTCTTGATTTTCCAAGGAGAATTTAGGCATGTCTCTTTGGGGTCCCTTACAACAAATGGGATGATAGACTGCCTCTAAGAGTTGTAGAATATCCTGCTGTGTTTTATGCATGACTAGCCCTATTCTTCCCAGATTGCTTCATGGGCATGTAGCATCAGAAGCACATATGTAAAGCCTATATAAATATTGAGCTTTTGACCATTCCTTAATATCAGTGTCCAGGTAAGAACTATGAGCTCTACTTTCTGAACAGAGGTACCTAGGGAAAAGGAGTTTGGCCTCAATGACCTGTTCTGAACTGATAACTGCATAACCTGCCTTTTGATGTCCTCCTCAGGCAAAGCTACTTCAAGCAGTGAACCACACCTTCTCCACATCTTAAAGGGACAAGTCACTGATGGTCTATCTGCTTCCAGAAGTCTGAGAAATCATGTTTTCATAAGAGTAGCTAATTTCCAAGCCTGAAGCTATCAAAAAGGCAGGATTAAGAGTCGTACAAGTATTTGTAGTAACCTTGGGTGTGCCTAAGGAACATGGTCTAGCAAAGCCTCAATGAGACCCTGGCATACAGGGTCACCTAGAGATTATCACAGGGGATGGAGATGTCCATGATCAGGGGCATTGTAGGTTGTTCTGGGCCCCTTCAGTCCTCTCTATCAGAGCAAGAGATGGGGGTTTTTATCAGGGGCCTGGCCAAGATCCCCAACTGTCTGTATGAGGGGTACAGCAAAAGGATGAAATGAGAAACGGACAAATACATAAAAGTGGGGCTGGGAGGTCAATGCCTCAGGATGGGCAGAAACAATGACACTCCAAGCCAGCCACTAGTTATTGTGTGTGTACAGTGCTAGGAGGGGCTAGCAGAAGATTCCAGATCAGTGGAAGACTCAGAGGTCTGTGACTCAGTGGGAAATGGATAATCCTGGAATGACTCAAGAGGGTGGAGATGCCTTATGCTAACAAGGATCTTGCCCCGGAGTGTTTTTTAATCTTAGTGGTTTTAATTTAGTTTTAGTGGGTGGGAGAGGATGACCTGAAGAGTTAATTGTGAACTTCACAAGGGTGATATCCATAGTCCCAAATCTCCATTTATCCCTCAGGGAAGTATGCAAAATTAGTTACTGTGAATTTGTGGTCCAAAATAGGTTTTGGCTGGCCTCGCCCTTCTCTGGAGGCCAGGACAGTCCATCACCCAGTGACAGCTGTCAGGCACATTGGCTGCCTGATACAAGGAGCAGGGCTTAAGAACAGCTTATTATACTCATGTATCCAGTGTCCAGTTTTCTTCCAGGCCTTGATGGGCCCAGCATTTTTCCTTGGACAATTTGGGAGTGCATAAAGCAATGTCAGCTGCAACAGCTATCATTTTGGCTGGTTCTTTTTCTCAGCCCTTCTCCTTTCAACCTCGTCTAAATTCTGATTTCCAAACACAGAAAAGACTGTCCAGCAATTAGGTCATAAGGGCCCAGGGCCCCATCTGTAAACCTACCAAAGTATTTTGAAAACACTGGGTCTCTCTGAAGTTCTAGAAAACAAATGCAGGAGACTCATATCCCCCTGGGAGATGGGGAGGCATCTGAGGAGAGGATTATCAAAAATATCAATTTCCTCTTCCTGGGAGACCTCTTTAAATACCATGGTTCTTGGCCCTTTCCAGAGATAAAAAGCCATAAAAGCCTGAACATAATACATTTCACACCACTTTCCTTGCTTTTTGAAAAAGAGATCTAACCGAAGAGTAGTACTATAATTCAGACTGCTGTTCTGCACCCCTCTGTTGCCATTTTCTAGTTCATCCTAAGAGTGAGGTGACTGAGATCTGCTGCAGGTTTCCTATGGTGTGTTGACCCTCTGACTTATTAGAGAGATGGCAAAATCTCGCCCATGGGCTCCATGAGAGACTTTTAAGAGATCAGTGTGCAGCCCGTGCACTGTAGACTGCGTTAGCCACTTCAGAATCAGAAGAGATTGGGGTGGAGCCACTTGAAGAGGCTCCTTTAGCGACAGGAACCCAAGAGATCAGAACGGAACCCTCTCTGGGGTCCATTAGAAGCAGTAAACTCTTAAGAGATCAAAGACCACTGGGGTGGATCTCATCCTTGTGGATCAGAGCTCCACAAGGTAGAGCCCTCTGGGGCTCCCTCATCTCAGGGTGAATTCCCACCTGGAGGCTCGCTTCAAGGTGGATGCCCCCAAGGGTTGCCTTGGGTAATTACTAACAGATTAGGATAGAGCACCCTCCAAGGGCTTCCTTACACTCTTGTCCACTGACTACCTAAAAAGACAGGTGGGACCCTCCCATGGCATCCCTTAGAGAAAATATCACTTGCATTTACCCTCGTAATAAAACTCTGACACTTTGTTTAAAGCAGTAGAAATAGAAAACTCTTTAAAAACAGTCTTAAAATGTTCTACAGGCAAAAAAAGGCTCGACTTTTGCATACTCACTGATACTTGAGTTGACCTTCACAAGCTATTTCTTTGTTTTGCTCAGGCTATCAGGTAAATGATTCTAAATTACCTAAATTTCTGTTAAAAGAAACAAGAAGGGGATCTAATCTGACTTTTAAAAAAAAAAAAAAAAAAGAGAAGAGGAAAAAAGGTCATATGTTTCCTAAAATTGGAAGTTTGACTCCTGGCTCAAGGGTGAAATCTGCTGGTGATCATGAGGCCATTCTGAAAAAGATAAAAAAACAATGGTAAACAGACACGATGGAAACATAGGGCTGACCAAAGGGACCAACTAAAATGGCTGATAGGGGCTGGGGATTTAGCTCAACGGCAAAGCACCTGCCTGGCAAGCACAAGGTTGTGAGTTCGGTTCCCGGTACCAGAGAAAAACCAAAAAATAAATAAATAAAATAAAATAAAATAAAATAAAATAAAATGGCTGATAAACATGGTGAACTCCATTTTGACTGACCCTCAGCATTAACCAAAATAACCAACAAATATGGTAAAAATGTAGACTGAGATGAAACAAGGCCCCAGGAAGGCAATGAACAAATGATATCCACAGAAAAAAGCCTCTGAGGGGAAAGTACAGGAAAGACATTGAGCACACAAAGAGATAAACTAGATTAGGCAGCTTTCCAGGAGATCAAGTCACAAACAGCTAATTTCCCTGAAAGAGTGTATTATGGAGCACAGACAGCTGAGGATAAAAAGGCATACTAAGCTCTAGGCTGTGCATGGAACCTGAATGATTTGTTCCGTGACTGGGTGAGTAACAGGCTGCCCGGCTGCTCTTTACTCAGTGGTGTTTGGAACGAGCCCTGAAAACAGGAAAGAGAAGAAAGAAAAGGGGAGAAATATTTGAGGCCCGCTGGTCTTTTACCAGCTGGGAAAAATGAAGAGGCCACCCCTCGCGCACACGGTGGGAAGCTGTTCTGGCACCGGAAGTTCATGAGTTCCCGCCTTCCATTACTTTTTACCATCCTCTAGTTCCCTGCTTCTCCCCAGTAAGCAAAAGGATTTGAGCCTTCCAAAAAAAATGAAAGCCTGTCCTGGCAGAGAAGGAGAAGAAAGGGGATTAGAGCTCACAGATTTCAGAAGGAAAAAACAAGAAGGAATGTCCAAAGGGCCTTAGCTCCTGGATGGCTCTGTCAAATATGTTAGTAGGTTTGGACGTGCTAGAGTCTCCTTCAAGAGAAGGTTTCCAGATTCTTTCCATCCTGCACAATGAATTGTTAAGACAGACAAAAAGGTAGTGAGTTTTCACAGTCATTAAGTGTAGGAAACAAACATGATCTGCAGAATGAATCTGGGCCAGGTAAAAGTAGGGAGAGAAGAACAGTCCACAGCAGGAGTGTGCTCCACCCTGAAGCACGTGGCAGAAAGTACAGTGGCCACCGTCCTTTCATATCTCCCATTCTTCTGGCTGACGTCAGGTCCAGCCATCTTTTTGAAACCTTGCTCAAGTTCTTGAAAGAAGTCCCCATACAGGGCTCTCAGAATGGCTCTGCATGAGTCCTGGTACTTTACAATTAACAGGTTGTGCCCACCTTCACAGCCAGCTGGCCGTACATCAATCTCCTGCCTCAATCGTATTTACTGAGGTTTGGTATTATTTCTGCCCTATTGGGCTTCTCTTTCAATCCCTTCCCCATCTTCGTCAGTGAACTGGAAATTCCATTCCCAGTTGACGTAATCAAAACCGAAAGGAACTCCTGTGCCAGTCCCAATTAGAATGGTCCTTTTGAAAGGTTCAGTATCAGCATTTCTCTTATAAGTCTCAGCCAGAGAAGTCAGGATGTGGAGGATGGAAATTGTGTGTTGTGTGCAATGTTTCTAAACATGGTTTGACCCCACCATGGGGTCATGTACCAGTTTATGGGGTGAAGGTTCTATACAAGGAAGGGAAAGTTAAGGAGACCTGGATCTGCTTCTCTCTACCATGTGCCTAGTTACTAAAGCAGCATTACATTTAGGAGAAGTTCTCCATGGTCCCTCCCGCTACAATCCAAGCCCTGACTCAGAGGGAGCCTTCCTTTACAGAGAAGCAAGCCATAGAGAAGGGCATGAAACTCTCTCTGTGTGAACTGAATGACAATATCTGCAGCTGAATGTGGAGAAGTTCAAGACTAATCTCAAATAGTAATGGGGTTGGTGAGGAAAGATAATTGGGAGATTGGTAGTTCCTTGGATATTTAAGTTAAACTAGAGGCAACTAGGTTCCCAGATAGAACATAGGAAATTATCATTTCAAAGGAGCTGAAATGTGGTTAAATTAGTGTATGGAATCATTTATGCCACAGGGCATTTTTGAAAATGATAAAGCATTCTACCAACAATTAGAAAAGATTAATAGTTAGATGTGGCCAAAGACATATGGAAGAGCATCCTGCTCAAGCCACTGTTCCCTGTGCCCCATGTTATTAATACAGGAAAATAAAAACTCCCAACCTGAATGATGCATGGGATGAGTTCGTGTTCTCTAAATTCAAAGAATGAATTTTAGGAAAGACAGAGGTTAAGAGCAGAATATATTTACTGAGGGAAAGAAAGATTCTGTCTGAGACAGGGACAGAAGGGGGGCCCAAGTGGGTTACCCCCAAGACTCTGTGTTTTCTGGGGACTTTTATAGAGCAAAACCATGAGGTGAGGTGGGGCCAAGGTAGGGGAAAAATGGACAAAACCGTGGTCAGCCAATAAGAATTGTTCAGGTAAAATTGATTAAATTGGGATCAAATGGGGAGGCGAGTCACGTAGCAAGCGGGCATGAATACAAAACAGGGGCTTTTCCAGTAAGGGCTTGAGTCAAGGACTCTTCAAGGTGATCGCTACCTATTTAGAATCTCAATCCCTGATGTTCACACCTAGGGAGGTGCATGGGTGTATTTGTTTCACCCTTTGTCTTGAGGTTGGCCCACAGCTAATACGTATCTTTCATGTTGGCTCCTTCAAGGGCCTGGCCCTGTCTGACTGCCTATAATATTTCTGTCTAACTCATCTGCCTAAAATAGTACCCAGTGTCCACCTTCCCAGAGTGAATGAGGAGTTGAGCAAATTCAAACATTTTCAAACAGGGAATAATATTTAGCAATTAAAGTTAATGAAATGTATTTGCATTTATCACCATTGACCTTATAATGTTGAATGAATCAAAAGACACATAAAATTCAGACAAATGATTATTACCTTAGTAAAGAAAGTAAAATTTAATGAGGACAAAATAGAACAAGATCTCAACTTTATAAGTATCTTTTTGTAGAAAGTGACTTGAAATTATTGTTAAAATTATGTATGTTTCTTATAAAATCTTTTAGTGCTAATTGAATTTTATAAATATTAATTTTTAAATTGGTAAATATTCAATAGTTCTATTATTTCTCTGTAGGTTTGAAATATTGCATAGTTAAAATGAAGACAAATTGTCTCAGAAGTGTCCATGTGGGCTGGCTGAGAGTAGTATTTTTGATCTCTACTTTTCAAGCCTGATTATTTTCCAGTTATATCTTATTTTCAGGAAAAGAGGGTGATAACAAAATCGAAACTTGCCATATGTCCACCAAAAAGATAATGGTTAAACTACAGCATTATCACACATTTTATAATGTTTTAATGTGATCAAGTTACATGTTAATAAAAGTCAATGTTAAAATTATTGAAACTGTGTAAAACACAAGTTGAAATTTATAGGTGGATGTATACACATATATATTATAAACAAGTATAGATACAAATTAGAAAGTAAGAAAGCACTTCTGTATGCATATATTTATAATAAAAATAAATATAAGAATAAGAAGCAAATGATAGTAGATAGATAAGGGTTTTCTTGCTGTGGAATAGTATTGGTAGTGATGCTGAAGACTATAACTGCACATACCTACTTTGAAAATCTTTACTCCCATAGGATGGAAAACACAGAAGAAATGGATAGATTCTTAGATAAGTATGAATTATCAAAGTGAAATCAAGAAGATATAAAAATCTTGAAAAACCCAATATCAATTATGGAAATTGAAAATATGATTTAAAAGCCTACTGACAAAGAAAAGCCCAGGTCCTGATGAATTCACAGCTGAATTCTACAAGACATTAAGAGAAGATTTAATGCCAACACTCCTCTAACTAATGAAACTGAAAAGGAAGCAATTCTCCCTAACTCATTTTTGGAGGCAATTATTATTTTGATATCAAAACCAGAGAAAGGCCCATCCAAAAAAGAGAACTATAGACCAATCTCCCTAATGAACATAGATGCAAAGATACTCAATAAAATACTGGCAAACAGAATTCAACAAATCATCAAGAAGATTATATACCATGACCAAGTAGGATTCATCCCCTGGATGCAGGGATGGTTAATATACGCAAATCAATCAACGTAATACACCATATCAACATAGCCAAAGGGAAAAATCACATAATCATCTCAATAGATGTAGAAGAAGCTTTTGACAAAGTACAAAATACATTCATAATAAAAACCCTACAGAAAATAGGAATCAATGGTCTTTACCTCAATCTGATAAAAGCAGTCTATTACAAACCAACAGTGTACACAATACTAAATAGACAAAAACTAAAATCTTTCACTTTAAAATCAGGAAAAAGACAAGGATGTCCACTGAAACCACTCCTAATCAACATAGTTTTAGAAACATTAACCAGGGCAATTAGACAAGAGTGAGATATAAAAGGTATCAGAATAAGAAAGGAATAAGTGAAAATATAATTAATCACAGATGACACGATACTCTATATGGAAGACCCCAAAAACTCCACCAGAAGGCTTCTAGAAGTTATCAACAAATTCAATAGCATAGCTGGATACAAAGTTAACACTCAAAAATCAGTAGCATTCCTATACACAAACAACAAACAGACTAAGAAAGAAATAAGGGAAACCACACTTTTCTTAGTAGCATCCAAAAAATTGAAATATTTAGGAATCAATCTAACAAAAGAAGTAAAAGATCTATACAGTGAAAACTACAGTACTCTGAAAAAAGAGATTGAAGAGGATCTCAGAAAATGGAAGGATATTCTTTGCTCGTGGATGGGAAGAACCAACATTGTGAAAATGGCCATACTTCCTAAATTGTTGTACAGATTCAATGCAATTCCAATTAAAATATCGTTAGAATACATCACAGATCTAGAGAAAACATTCCTAAAATTCATCTGGAACTGAAAGAGACCCAACATAGCAAAAGCAATCCTGGGTAGCAAAGACAAGGCAGGTGGCATCACCATCCCTGATTTGAAATTACTACAAAGCTACTGTGATAAAACCAATATGGTACTGGCAAAAAAACAGACCTGAAAGACAGTGGAATAGACTGAAAGATGCAGCCACAACCAAAAACACACTCCACCACCTAATCTTTGATAAAGGGGTCAAGCAAGTTCACTGGAAGAAAGATAGCCTCTTTATTAAATGGTGCCGGAAAAACTGGCTCACCACACACTGAAGACTGAAACTAGACTTATGTCCATCACCATTAACCAAACTCAAGTCAAAATGGATTACAGATTTAAATATTAAAAGAGAAACACTAAATCTACTGGAAGAGAAAGCAGGTAAAAAGTTTGAAGACATAGGAGTAGGCACAGAGTTCATGAACAAAAGCCAAACTGCACGGGAAATGCTTCGAAGAATCAACTGAGATCTCATCCTACTGAAAAGATTTTGCACATCTAAAGAAATCACCAGCAGAGTAAAAAGAAAACCCACAAATTAGGAAAAAATTCTAGCTGACTGTCCCTTAGACAAAGGACTCCTATCTACAACATATAAAGAATTAAAAAACATCAGCCCCCAAAATGCAAAGAT
>NW_004955447.1:7554214-7645967 GCF_000276665.1 Chinchilla lanigera | reverse complement strand
AAAAATATATTTATGTATACACAGGATAGCTAACATAATGGTACCATTGACTTTTATTGCTCTATTGAAAGGAATAGTTATGTTTAAGTGTATGATCAATGTTACATGTCTATATTTGTTTACTTGAGTATCCAAATTAAAGATATAAATATGTAACACAACAACAAATTTTCTATCACCTTGTCTGAGATTCTGTATTGCTTGTATTGTTTTTGTGTTATTTTCTAAATGCATGTGTGTTTAAGATTTTTTTTGTTCTTTTATCTTTAAAATAAAAAAAAGAAAAAAACCATAAAAACTAGTCAAATCTTAAAGAATAAGAATCAGATAGGTGGCCTTAGGTGTAATTTTATAAGCACTGCTTTGATTTTTTCTATTATGTGTAATTTCAACAGTGAATTATATACATGTACCTCATTAACAAGGGTTAGAATGTAAAAATGTTACAGTTTACTTTATTGCTTACATAATATATTCAGTAAGCAGATGTTTAAATATAAACCTGTAACAGTTCCTTACTAAAATGAATGCACGAAAATGGCAAAATAATGATACTTCACTATTATTTTCTCAATCTCAAATATGCATTTGAAAAAATGTTTTTTTTTTCTGAAAAATATGGTTTGCTGTATACCTCAAGAAACATTCCAACCAACATTTATGACACTGTCCAAAACTGAAATGTTTCACTTTCAGTTTAAATCAATATAAAAATGTAGAATTTCATATTAATCTGTCTCCAGTTTATTTACGGAGCCTGGCTGTGACCGAACGTGTCCATTGACTGACACGTTCAACCCGCGTTATACACTTTGACAGGGGCGGAGCTCCTGTGGATCGGTAAGTCTCTACTGCAATTTTACGAAAGCCAATTTGGTCTGAAGATTAGAAATATATTTTTGATATTTCCTTACAACTCTCTTAGCAAAGATTCTTCTCTCTTCCCAGCCTTTTCCACCTCACATTCTTCCTGTAAAATAGACAAGGCAATCTGGAGTCCACCAAAAGTTTCAAGAATGAAGAACCCGTGGAATTTACAGAACAAAACTCCTTGAATTACTTAGAATGAGGAGGCAATGAGTACTGCATAGCGCTATGAATCATAAAAATACAGTTAAAAAAGCAGAAATGGATTTTTTTCATTATTTTGAACCACCCAGGTGGTCTTATGTTCTACTTTGTCAGTAAGAACATTGGTGTCCATTAATTAGGGTTTTGATAAGGAAAGAATGTAAAGGAAGCAATTATGAAATTCTAGGAAATTACTTTTTGTAGTTGATGTAATATTTTTCCTAACAGGGTTAAAACACATCTATCTGCTCAAATCATGATGTTGATCATGAAGAAAAAGCTTAAGTACCTGCATTATATACCCTCATATTTTTGTTCTATTGTATTTACTAGTTTAGTTACACTGTAACAAAAGTAATTGATCTCCCATAACATTGTTATTTGGGAACATTCCTTTGTTCTTCTCATATTTTTAATGTCAGTTATTTTCAAAACCTAACATTATCTATGCATTGTGAACTTTAACGTAGTCTCATTCAAGCCCTAAGAAATGCCATGATATTGTTAAAAGAGGAATGGTGCATCTTACAGTCTGCTCTGCATGTAGAATATTCAGAGGTGTATAGGTGTATGGCACACTGCTCAGGCATTAGATCCAGTCTAATTTTTTACACATTTTTTTTTTTTTTAGTTTTGTCCTTTTTCCAGTACCAGGAATCGAACTCACGACCTTGCACTTTCCAGGCAGATGCTGTGCCGCTGAGCTAAATCCCCAGCCCCTAATTTTTTACACATTAATAGTACAGAAGCCTGGGGAGCTAGGGCTAGGAGGCTACTCACCCTCCATCCAGGGGTACGTGGGCAGCCCCCCAGGGCCATTCCTTCCTACACTGTTCTAAGAAGAGCAGAAATAAAAATGACAAAGACCCAGAAAGTCTCTATAACTCTAGGCCAAAGCACACATGTGCTAGATCTACTCCCTGGCCTTTAGCAACCTTTGCCTCACTGGAACCTTGTTAAAGGTTCCTACACTAGGACTGCATCAACATGTGTTGCACGCCAGCAATTTAATGAGAGTGAACTCTGGGACTCACACAGGTACTGCAAGCCCCTGAGATGACTCAGCATCTGTCAGTCATTTCTGTCAATCTTATCCTGAGACCCAGGAGAGACTTCCAGGGCCGGATGCCCTTCTTTTAAAATACAAAGTCCGGTTCATCAGCATGCATTCTTACTCTCCTGTCTTCCCAGTAAAGCTCCCTTTTGGACACCTTTTATGTTTCTGCTGGCCTGGGCCTGAAGATATTTTCCTGTCATTGCCAATACATGCAGTTGTTTTTTCTTATATCATTGGGTGTACACTTGCAATTTTTCGCTTACCACAGAGATCCACCACAGCCCATCACCAATATTGCCATGAATGCTAAATATATGCACATTTAAATTTTACCAAATACTCATATGCCTGAGCATTATTTTATATATGTTACTTAAAAAGCAATATGCATTGAATCAGTTCATTTTTCTTGTAGGTTATACACATAAGAGTATTTCTGGCAGTTCATCTCATCTTCCCACGCCTCCACTTAACAGACATTTCACTTCTCTCTTTCCTCTTCTTCTGTCTCTCTCTCTCTCTTCTTCTCTCAGCTGTCTCTCAAGTGTGTCCAACCTGCAGCTTGCAGGTCACGGACCCTTTTTCTTTAATGCGATAATAAAAAATATAAAGATTAAAGTTGTATCACCTATATACACTCACTGTATTAGATATTTTATGAGACTCAAAACAATTCCTTTTCACTCATTGTGACCCAGGCAAACGAGAAGATTGGATACACTAAAACATAAGACCAAATTTTCATTACTTTTTACAGGAATGTATGGGAGAGACAGAATCAGGGATGTAAATATCAAATGCAAATTACACATTTAATTTTCAGACATAGTGGAGAATTTATATCTTAAAAGTTGACCATGCACTTAAATATTAACTTTAATAATATATCATTTTTATTAAAAAAAATAAAGATAGGTTACCTAGAAAGTTTGATTTTAATCTTAGTCTCACCCACTTAACTCTAAGGAACTGATTTTAACTATAAGGAACTATTTTTACTGATTGTAAAACTTTTAAATAGAAGTTATTAACACACTATGAAAAATAAATTTAGTTTATATGTATACTCAAATTATACTTAATATTATTCTCATTTGCCAAAAAGCTGTTATTTTTCTAGATATATGTTTAGTTTATATTTAATGATATTAGAAAAAATAATTTGCAATTGATTAAAGTACCTTTCTGAATTTAGTGTTTTTATGTCTTGTCATTTTTTAATGCTATCATACATAGTACTTTACAGACCTCAATTTTAAGAATCTGACTTATATTTTTATATTTGTTTGTAAAAATAGAACTTGAAAAATGATACTTCTATCTTGAAAATAATAGGACTTGTAAAGATTATTAGGAAGTAGACCCCGTGCCTCTCCCCCGGCAGCTCTGTGATTTTCTCTCCATTCCGCTCTCCTGAGAGCTCGTCTCCACCCTCTGTGGAGGGACTCACCTCCTGAGGTCCCGCCCATAGTAAGTTCTCTTAGTGAATATCTGGCTCCAGCACTCATGGCTCTCTTTTTATTCCTCTGCTTACTTAGAAATTTTCTATTTTCATTTTTGGGATTAAGGAAAACCCTTATTCATCAGTTAAGAACTAACTGATAAAACTGATCATTCCACTGCAACTGACCTCTCCAAGATTATCAGATAACACTTATAATAAGAAAGCCAATATACCGAGTTTAGTTCTTATCTCAAGGTAGTAGTATTTAACTCTCTCCTCACTCCTCTCTGTCTCTCTCTCAGCTGAGAATCTTTATGATGCTTTATTCTTTTGAGTTTCTGTCTCGTTTCTCTCTGGACCTGTGGTTTAACATTCTTGGACTTCTGACTTCACTTTGGAAACTGTAGTCACTTCTGTAACTTAAATTATAATCCATATGATGCATCTTACGCACATACACGTTACAAAGGTAAAATGCGTATATAGAGACAGAGCATACACGGACTTGCATTTCAAACGGCAACCCTGATATATTACAAAATACATAAAAACTCAACATGCCAAAGCTGCAGTAACTCAGGTGCTTATCCTATCCTCATTCAACTCCACAAACATCTTCCTCTCCTGTGAATCTCTGACCCTGGTAATTGTAACACCACCTGTCCAAAAGAGGGCTCAGCTACTCTATTCTCTCCATTCCAGAACCACATCTGAGTGAGGTCATTGCAGTGTCCTGTCCAGACCTTTTCCCATCTCTCAAGTTTTGCCTCCGTGTAGTTTAAATTTATTCAGTATAATATATGCCAATTACGGGAAGTGGATCCTCTAAAATGAAAAGTGAATTGTGTCCAGATTTTCCCGTTTCCTTCGCAATGGTGCTCAAACCCCCCACACCCGCGGGGCCTCTGCTGCTTGTTTCTTGCCATGTTTCCAGGATCACGCTTGTATCCCTTTCCCACTTCAATGTACAGGGAACTCACATTTTAATTTCTTGAATTTGATTAACACTTGTTGGACTCTAGGGCTTTGTATACTCTGATACTTTCAGCTAGAATACTTTGACATTACTCTTCTTTTTATGATTGAAAAATATGATGAATGTTTAAAATTTTTTTGCGATAATAAATTTTTACGAACCTTAAACACTCTTCTTGATATAAATAATTATCAAGCAAGCCTTCTGACACAGTGCAATCACTACTTTTCGAATCTTTCTTTGATAGTCCAGGCTGAGGTATTTCCTACTGTGGCTTTAGCCCATTTTCTGTTGTGTATTTCCCCTCTCACAATGCTTACCATTTTTAATTTGGCTGGTTTTTTTTTACTAAACTTTAATCTCCAAACAATGCAAGACTGTGCTTACCTTGTTCATCCTTCATCGTCTATTCCCTAAAATCTTCTGTGGTGCAGAGGCCGTGCTTGCAAACTGTT
Organism: Chinchilla lanigera; assembly: GCF_000276665.1. Lineage (NCBI taxonomy): Eukaryota > Metazoa > Chordata > Mammalia > Rodentia > Chinchillidae > Chinchilla > Chinchilla lanigera. The sequence goes on along the minus strand of NW_004955447.1, from coordinate 7,640,964 downwards.
TTTTGAAGGACAAGTAGTGGATTAACTGGAGACATACGAGAAAGATCCTTAGGTCTGTTCTGCAGAGAGGGAACACCGTGCACGTCAGACAAGGATTATTATTCATAGGTGAGCACCAGAGAAAAACAGAAGTCTGGCTCCACAGCAGCAGCTCCTCCGGCTCAGCGCAGGGGACAGAGTCCTGTGTGTGTGGTGCAGGTCGAGCCACAGCCAAGGGACCCCAGAAGCACTCCGCCCCGGGCTCCTCACCCTACTGCGCCCCTGGGCCCGCCGAGCTCCAGCCTGCGATGCTCTTGGCGTGGAGGAGTGGGCCCAGCCCTTGCTCTCAGGGTCCTGCAGGCTTGGTGCCTTCTGACTGGGCAGTAAGCACAAAGAAGAAGAAATGAGTCAACACCATCTGGAAAACTGTACTCCTTTAGAAAAGGAGGCACGTGCCTCTCCGGTGCGATTAGACTATCGTTAGTCAGTAATTTAAAACGCCATGAGTGGGCAAAGCTGCTGGGCGTGGAGCGCGGTGACGTGAACCTCCGTCACCCTGCTCAAGAGGACAAGGTGAGCTAGACCCGCACGGGAGACATGCCAACCCTCACCTGGAGAAACAGCAGTTACGCTTGATTATGTGCTACCTTGTTCAGATGTGTTCCTACATTTACCAATAGATCATTGAGATAACTTTTGCTGAAGGAATAATATTAGCCTATAGTTTCCAATCATGTTCTACGCATTTTTGGTTTAATACTTCTCCCTAATTTGTGTTTCTGCCATCGTTTCCTTAGTTCTTATTTGGTAACCCTGTGATATTCTAAAGTTTAAAAATATGATTAGATAAATAATACAGAATGCCTGTAGTAAACTTTAACATGTAGTAGCCATGCAATAAATATAAATAATATGGACCGAGGAATTCATCAATGTCATTAGAGGTAGTCAATAGAATTGCATTTCACTCCTCTTCTGATCAATTATTAGAAACCGTGGTTATCTTATATCCTTTTGGTATAAGAATTAATGAATTTCCATACACTTTTGTATAAATTATCTTTGAACATCTTAGCATTTAGAAAGACTACAAATTTAAGACAACATTTGGTTATGCAAGCAAGTCCTGTGACACATTTATTATGTAGTAAATATTTGATTTAACTATAAAATCTGCTTTATTTCCAATGGTAGCATAACTATAAATATGCGAGGCATGTTCTTTTATGAAAATAAACAAAATGTTTATAAAATTTCTTAAAATGTATCTTATCTCCTACTATTTACACTACTGTCTCTTGGCTCATAATTGAAAGCTATGCAACTAGACTTTGAATAAGTATATATATTATCTATATTTTATATACATTACATTATATATTTGTACTTCTAACTAAAAACATTAAACATTTCCTAATTATCCATATTTACAGTTATTACAATTGCCTTCCTTTTCTACTAAGCTTCATCATTTTTCCCACATCACTAATTTATGTGGATCAAGTACCTTGTCAGACAACTTTTATATAAAAACATTTTTAAGCAATGCCTCAGCTACACATATGACAAAATTAATAATGTGGAATTATCCACTTGTAGATGATATTATTGAGTTTTTAAAAGAACATAATCATAACTCCTTGTTTTAGAGGTTAAAATTGAAGCCAATGGAGGTTAACAGTAGCAACAAATAATGCCAACTGCAAGGCATGAAATCTGATGTTCCTTTTCTCAGAGTAAAATTTACTTCAGAGCACTAGCTTTTTAAAATAACCCTGACAAACACTGATTACAAATGGTTAATTCTTTGTAATGAATCTACTCATCAGCGATGTAGTCTCTTGCTACAATGTATCCATTTATTTAATTATGAGTTATTTGCATAATAACTCTTACCTGAATCCTCAGGAATCCCAGAGGTGGAAACTGGACAGTAATGTTTATTCAGTCGGTTTCCCTCTAGTCGATCCACCAGGTGGCAGCGTAGCATTATTACAAATAATACCCCTCATGCATATTAAAAAAATAAAAAATTTCACACACACTGGGAAATTGTTTTGCTTTTTTTCATATGAGATAACTTGAGGTTAAACAAATTCTGAGTGAATACTCGAGTTCATAAATTGTACAAACAAAACAGAATAAGTTTGTTTTAGATGACTGGATAATGCAGGCTATCCAAGATTTATTAAATACCCCTTCAACGGTCTGAATCCAAATCGAACTTTACTGAAATAGGAAGACAGAGTTGTGTGTATAAGATCATCTCTTCTTGTTTTACAAAGCACCTTTGTTGAAAGTAATGATTTGTCACCATCTGGATAAACATGCGTTAATGATGGTAGTGCTTTAAATTTAAGATTATACATACAGATTTGTTTATGTCCTTTAAAATTATAAATAGGAAAAGTCACTCATATAGATTGTAGATATAAATCAGTATCAACAATGTATGCTTCTTCTTGAATTGCAATCTTTTAAATAGGGAGCTTTCAGATGGTATACCATCGGAAATGGAAGGTTTTTTGTTTGTTTCATTTGCCAAGCATAATTTTTAGTTTCAAGAGTCAACAAAACTAAGCCGCAGACAAAATTCAATAGGAGAAGCCAACCTACAAAGATCCAAAGCATGCTGCATCACCATCGTGATCTACAGCAGTTTTCACCAAGTGGTGACGGTCATGCTCGAGAGCCCCTGACATCCAAAAGATGAACTATTCCACAGAACTGTGGGTGCAAAAAGAGACAAATACTAAAGTTTCAATACAGAAAAAGGTCATGGTTTTGGCAGATGGTTTACAATGTTCTAGTTCATTGTGGTTCTTTTTCTGTTAAGCTGAGGTAGAAGAAATGTATTTGCAGTCCTAAGCTATAGTCAAGAACATGCCTGTAGATGAGAAAATATTTCATATATTCACAACACAGTGCTCAGTATAACGAAAACAGGAAATTAAGGAAATTTCTGCTATGTATCTTGTTTTCATTTTTTCCTAAATTTTATTCATATTCTGCCTTTGTCATTACTGAGTGCCAAAAATAGGGTGGAAATGAGCAATAAAATATGAAATATTGAGGTCATTTGAGCTATGTTCTAGATTACCACAACTATTTTCACTTTTCTCAGGTAATAGAATTCCTAAATTCTTTGAAAAAATTGTTTCTTCTCCACTGAAGACATATTGTCCCCAAAGACTTCCAAGCTAATCATGTGATAATCTTCTATAGGTTTGGGCATATTCCCCAGGCGTGATCAACTCTATTTCCTCAGGTTTATGTGTTAGAAAAATCAACTAAAAGATGGACCTGTGACCCCGTGCAAATCCTAACAGTTTCTGGGACTGTGGTATAATTGGACAGTAAGAGATAAAGTTTGATGGCAGCGGGAAAGAGTTAGCCATGTGGAGAAAATACGAAAGATTGCAGAGAGGTAGAGAATTGTGATAATTCTTGGAGTTCTCATGATTCCTTTCTGCCTCCTGTGAGTTCGGCAATTGGACCACAGGACCCTTTCACCAGGTGCCATTTTCTGCTCCAATTAGTTTATTGTGGTTTTTGTTATTTGAAGCCATAAGAATTCTGAGTAGAACAAGCATTTTTTAAAGTAATTCTATGTAAAATCCTGCAAATATTTGCAAATAATTCTTCAAAAAATTTTCCTTGATTATCTGGAGAAACACAAATGCATAAATTACAGGATGCATCTAAAATATATAAGGTGCACCTTTTAGCTCCTCTGTAAATATGAGATTTGGAGAAAGTTTTACAATTCTAAGAAAAGCATATTGCAAAATAAATACATTGATACATAATTGTAGTATAGTTTTAATTTAACAAAGTTTGCATTTTCTTTTTTATGACAATTATTACACATTAATGGCACAAATAAGCTGAATTCACTATGTCATTTTCCTACATGCATACATAGTGTGTTAATCAGGTCCATTGAACCTTCGTCCATCCCCCTCTGCTGCCCCCTACCTTCTTCTCCCCAGCCCCCTCCAGTTCTGAGAAATTTCTCTTCATTTCTTCCAGGTAGACATTTCACATATGAGAGAAAATATGTGGTGGTGCTATTCCTTCTGACTCTAACTTCTGCTTAACATGATGCCCTCCTGTTCCATCCATTCAATTCCACTGCTGAGTATGCATCGAAAGGATGTGAGTCAGCATCCAGAAGAGCTTATTCAACCCACATGTTTATTGTGACACGATTCTCAATGACTGAGGTATGAGATCAGGCTAGCTGCCGGTTAATGGATAAAAATAGAGCATTGATACAGATAGATACAGATACAGATATAGATATATACAGTGGACTACCTTTGGGTCAGAAGGAAGAATGAAATCTTATCATTCACAGAAAAATTGGTAAAATGAAAGCTTCTGTTTCTCTTAATAAATATTCAACTTCACATCTATTTCCTTCATACTTTATATCCACCCCAGAAAAAGTGCATTAGAAAAAAATCAGTGAACAAGAAAAGGAAAGTGGTCAAAGGATGAACAATATGAAAATGAGGGCTGGTGTAATCAAAGTGAGAAGTCTCATGAGGTTGACCATCAGGTAAACATCAAAGAGTATCAGATTGTGACTATGCGCAGATTTCAGAAAGATAAGTAATGTCCATTGGTCAAAATAAAATGTGTTGTGCTCCCTCAAGAACCAAGAAAAGGACATCACAGAAAGGACACAAACATGTGGGCCAGTACAATAAAAAATTATGGAAATATTAAGGTTTACAGAAGCAATTGGGGTTTTATAAGTTAAATTTTATGGATGAGATCTTCTCTCATGAAGGTAGTTTTGATGTATCATGCTTTGGTTTTGCTTTTACTTCGTTGCCGTCTTTGTTGGTCCTAACTCATTACATTTACATCTTATTATATTTGCATTGTTTTCATTTAATTGTTTACATTTTAGGATTATCTTAAAGTGATGCCAGATAAATGAATAAATTAAAAAGAAAGGAAGAAAAACAAAACTTAGATCTTGATAATTTGCAGAACAAAGAAAATACACAGTGTCACTTACATTTAAAATTCTGATGCTGGTGTACCAACTTAGTTTAAAGCAAACCTTATTTAAAGAGGTGGCTGAAGTGATTAAATGAGCATTTAGAATAATAGAGAGCAACAAAATGGACCTGTATGTTCTGAATCCGGAAGTTGCTGCTATTGATAATAGAAATAAACAGAATGACTGTGCTATGCTTATTGATTTTTTAAAAGAAACTTTGGTTGAAAAATGTCAGAGAAAAAAGACCAAAAAAATCAAAGAGCAGCTTTCTAATAGTGTCCAATTCTATGTTGTCAGTGCTTTCTGCCAATTAAGAAAAGGCCCTGAGATAAAAATTCCATCAAACTGAGGGAGATTAATTTTGCCACCTGTGTAAAAGATAAATATTTTAGGCCATACTGATGGGTATTCATAATGAGGTAAAGACAATTCTTGAACTTTTCCCCCCAATTTATTCTCCATATTTTCATTAAATAAACTTACTGAGTCAGAAAACCTAGCAGATTTCTGAATGATACATGTCCTACCTAATGAATTTCAAATGTAATTATTCAGAAAACCTAAATTCTTCATTAGTGTGTCTTTCTAACTTTCATTTCAAGACATTAACATGAAGGCCTCCATTCCTCACATTCCCTTACTGAGCATGAATGACAGTATGCTCTTATTATACAGCCTATGCTGTGTAATACATAATCTGCACAGATAAAATTCCAAACAAACGTAAGTGTTCATTTTGTTGTATTTTACTAATATGATAAGTTTTCCCATGAATATAGCATTATTTTTCTGGACTTAAATATGCTATCCATTTTACTTTCAGAAGCTAAAATAATGAAGGCATTCTCAAGAAGGCTGATACTATTTTATTCAGTTCAACAGGCACGTGGGCATGTGCACAGAGAGAGAGAATAGAGAAGACCTTTTACTACCACTTGCAATAGCCCCTTACATGGTTAGCATGGAGGCAGAATGTCAGGAAATTAATATAGCATGCCAATACCTCTGATTAACGAGGAGAGACCAAGAGTGGAGATGATAGAGAAGACTCATTTGGGCAACAATCAACATGCTTATCCTCGAGCCAAGCCAAGGAAATGTCAAATCCTCCAAGTAGCATCAGAAAATATTTGTAGAAATTCACTCCCACAACATTTCATGGGTCACATAAAAGAAAAATGTAATTTTAGAATTTATAGTTTTTATACAAATTGTGTAATAATCATTAGACTCAGAATTAAGTATGATTAGCTAAAGGAAAATATATTAACAGGAAATATATTTTAATAATTTTTAGAAGGATTGAAGTCTTTATAGCACCCTGAACTCCAGAAAAGAAGCATATGGTTAATAAACTTCGTCATGAAGTAATGTTTCAAGTCAGAGAATAAAATCCATAAAAAGATAAGCAGGTAAACCATTCCCAATTACTTCCAATTAACAACTTATATAATTCCCTCCCTCTCAGAGCGATCATGTAAGCATAAAGTAATTATAAATACATGCCACCCAGAAACCAATTTTTCTGATAGAATATTGTGACTTGAGAAATTGTATATTCAATGAAATAATTAGAGTTTAGGTTAAATCTTTTTCTATGTATTTGCAACAAATTTTATTTCCTTAAAATTATACTTAAGAGAAATTCCCAGGAAGATATTATTAAAAACCCAGTGGGTCCAAGCAACATAGACAGCTAGTCAAACAGGCTGCTACACTTTGGATCTTTGTTTCTTTTTTTCTTCTGGTACAGGGAATTGAACTCACAACCTTGCACTTGTCAGGCAGGCGCTGTGCCACTGAGCTAAATCCCCAGCCCCTACAGTTTGGATCTTAAATGCCCTCCTAAATCCACTTGCTGAAAGCTGAACTCTCAGGACAATGATTGAAATCTTTCAAAGGAGGGGATATATATAGCAAAACTTTCAACCCCTGGCTGCATCCTCTTGGAAGACACTGAGGCACCTCAGCCTCTCTCTCCCCATTGGGCCCCTGGTTTGGGATATAAACCACATCTCCACAACACACTCCCTAACATTGCTGCCTCGTCATGGTCTGGAAGCAAGGGGAAAATTGGTCACACCCTGGACACTCCAAAGTGGACCCCAAATAATAATTCCTTTTAGTTTATAAATTGATTATCCCAGATATTTTCAAACAGCAGTGGAGAAAGGACTAACTCAGAAAACCTAAATTATATAAATTCTTAAAGTATTAGAAACTGAACTGTCCTAAACTGTTAAACCAACTAAGGCTGGTTTTAATTGAACACGAAGTAAAATAAATTCAATTAAGCAAAAAGCTAGGAAATTGTCTGTCTTAACTTGTGGAACTATTTTAAAATAATAGTTTGATTTAAATGACTAAAATAAAAACAAATTCTTCTATTGGGCAGCAGTAGGCATAACGTGTGGCTTCTAGATGATATCTACATAAACGTTATGAGCATGGACATTTCAGAGAACTTGATCAGGCTTTTAAAAAAAAAAAAAGAGATGAAATAATTTTTTTGTAAATAAATTCCTAGACTCCTCTACCTCTTCAGTTGAGAAAATTAACAAAGTTGCACATATGTTTCCTTTCACAAACCTTTAAAAATGATTTATTAAGAGATTCAATATTTTAATGCAGACCCGTGTGTTGAAAACCATACATAGTGAATTTCTTGGTACACGCAGCATAGTAATAACCAGATTTGCTATTCAATAGTGACTTTCAAGCACATATGTTTAAAAGGACAAACTTTTATTTTAGCTCTGCTATTTCAGGAGGAGCCATAGAGATCAGTAGCTGCGTGATGTTATAATGTTCTGAGTAGCAAACATTAGGCTCTGAATGCTACTTCAAAGAGCAAACAGAAGAGAGAGTCTGATTCACAGCTCATGTGTAGCTCAATAGTAAGGCGGGAAGGTCTACCACATAGCCGCAGCCACCACCTTCCAAAGGAATGAGGAGTTTCTTGTGACCGTGCTCAGATGGCTTAGAAAATTACCAGGAAGTAGTTGGTATTCTATGACTCAAACATCTGGTGTTCGAAAAAACCCAACTGAGCTGTGTCCTACCTCTACAAATTTGTTATCAAAAGAATTTAAGCAAAGCTGGATAGTCATAGACTTATTCCAAGGCACAACAGACCACTAATCTAACTGCTGAATGGGTTCTAAGAAGAAGGGAATTAAATGAGGAAAAATTGTTTTTGCATAGCAGTGATTTGTAGCCTACTTTACTCCCAACTAGTGGAAAGTGTGACATCCAAGACTTCAAGAAAATGATTTCAATAGTAAGATGGGAAAATGCTTCATAAGAAGAAAAGAGAAAAAAGGACTCATGAAAGTAAACGCAGAAGCCCTAATCACTTATCTCCCTGACAGTAGAATTTGCAAAATTTCTTATGCAAATAAATGAGAATTTCAATTTTTGTCCTGCAGTCTATTTCAGTTTCCTCTGTGTTATGGGGTATAATTTGAAGTTTAGGTTTATGCAAAGTATTTGTACATTGGTGGGCATTTCTTCTTCCTGTATCATGCTGATTATTGAACTCCTCTATGCTGCCTACCCTATGAAATTAGTCCTTAGTACTTGAATCTGGATAGAACATTTTCTCATATATCTCACCTCAATTAGATTGGGTTATCTCATCTTTACAGTATATGCTAAGCTATAACTATATTAAACACATAAATCAAAAAATGATTAACTGTAAATTGCAACATTTTCAGGCTTAAAGCATATTACAGAGACTATTGGACCTTCACATTTTACATACTTCTACGGAAAGACTTTTAAAAGAAAACATCTTACAAAATATTGAACCAGTAAGTGATTTCATAATGAAGCAATTAAATTTATCTGGAAAAATTATTTCTCTCACCCCTTTAGCGTGTAAATCTGAATTTATCCTTGCTAGTGCCTCTGTCCTTCCCGCCCTTCCTTCTTCCTTGCTGCCTCAGTCTCTTTCTCCCTTTCTGAGTGTCCTCCTCCTGCCTGCATTTTCTTCCTTTTTTTCTCTCCAAGCCCCATATTTAGAAGTCCAAAATACCTGTGAAAAGGGTCAGAGGAACACTTCAGCCAAGTGCAACACTGTTCTTGAACGTATAGTTTGAGCTGTAGAATCCATGACAACCTGATGAGAACTGTGCTCACTCATCACAGAAAAACACATAGGGAAATAATTTTTTTTTTTCTTTTGGTGTCAGAGAACTGAAAGATCGCTGCTGAAATCTTAAATAAGGATACCACACTGAGGTGTTCCTAGACCTCATCTTTCAAAAAAGAAAATAAGCATGACTTGCGATCATGTACATTGTTTTAAATTTAAAGGGAATTTATTTTTTCAAAGAAATAGTGGGTTCATTCCATAGGCACTAGAGTGATAGTTAGCATCAAAATTCTTTTATCTGGAAATATTCTGTGACTTCCAACTTACTGAACTGTACACATATTATGTAAAATCATGGGATAAAAGGAATGCTATCTGTTATTCAATGATTCATCCAAAAAATTGTTACTGAACAACTGCTATGGCTCCATCATTGCTTATACAATGATACAAGGCATGCGTACACTCACTAAAAAGAGAAGAAGGTAGTCGCACTCAGAGTCTAGTTCCAGACAATGACTTCATCTGTTTTCTAGGTAATTTTAAAAGTAGCCTCTGGATGTTAATACCACTCCACAGACTATCTTAACAAATGTAGTATAAATGATGGACACCCATTTTTGATGACTTGGTACCAGTCCTGTTTAGCTAATTACAAGTACAGCTCATCTAATTATGAGCATTAAACGCAGAAAGTATGTGACAATGACACTATCAAGTACAAATGCATTTGCAAATTTTCCACAGGAAAAAAACGTATGATCTGAGAAGAGTACACTTGATTCCTGGATTGTCTGAATAGAGAAACTGAAACGGCACATTGTGAGTAGAATTGTGAAAACTTTTGTGATTTGTCATTTAAATAAACTGCCTGAATATTGTTTTATATAGCACAATGTATTTCAGAATAAAGAACATTTAAGCTGGTAGGTAAGTTAACTTGTTTTAGATAAAATACTTGAGTAAAGATGACTCTTTAAAACAATATTTTTCCCAACCCTTCGCAGAATTCTGGAATTTCACCAAATAGCACCGCATATGATAGTATCCTGAAGTAATGACTAATCTAGAACCTACAGAAATGATCTTTATGGGGGTATTTATTAATAATGTTAATATATTGCTAATATTGGAATATTACATCAGTAATAGAGATTATTATTAATAATTTTGGGTGTTATTGGAATATTTACCTTTTTTTTCTCCAGCTACACATGTGTGAATGTAAAAACACATATGCAGCCTTTCACACACATGTCCTTGGTCGTACTGAAAAAAGTCCAAGATGGCAATTCACAGAGGCAAAGGAAAGGGAAAAGCAGGAATGGGAGGGGACATCTTCAAAGCCAACACAGTACTCATTCCACACTTATTCAATTTTTTTTTATTTTTTATTTTTTTAAATTTTTTTCCAGTACCGAGAATTGAACTCACAACCTTGCGCTTGCCAGGCAGGCGCTTTGCCACTGAGCTAAATCCCCAGCCCCCATTCCTAACTTATTCATCAATGGTTCTCAGCCACAAGCCTTGTCCCACAAGCTCCCACAGACAGTGTGCTTGAGACGTGCCTCATGTCTTCATTCCAGACCCAGAGAATTACACTGCTTCTGAGATTGCGTTGCAGAAACCATAAGAGAGTTTAGAAGAGTGAAGGATTTGGTAACAGGAGATTCAGATTTGAGTCTTGATGAGGTTCTTGCTAGCAGTATCAAACTTACTGCACTATGTAAATGACCATACAAATATATGACTTTCTATGTTGTACTGAGTATTGAGATATTTAATATAAAAATAATACCTTATAAATCGCTATGCAAATGTTGAGGTTAGTCTTTCTTTCCATGGATTCCACATGTGATATATTCAAAGTTCCTCCACTGGCATTCTCAGCATCCTTTGTCATTCCATTTCACCCTAAAATCTAAAGAATTTATGGAAACAAGTAGGCTTTTTAAAAATTTCCATATTGATTATCAGCATGCTGTTTCATACATGTAGCAACTGGTAACACATATAGGATATTTTGAATACCTACTTCTTTCCCTACTTCCTACACATGAGGGAAATGAAATCTTTTCCACAGAAGATCACAGAGAGAAACTAACACATAATTAAACTTTTGCCACATGAGGTCTAAGTGAAATCATGGATTACGTTAAAAGGAGAGAGGAAGAAAGTGGAAGACAGCACATGGATCTGTAGTACAAATACCCACAGACGATAGTTAGGAAAACTGACAGCTGTTCTTTCATCCCCAAACCTTTTGAAAGCTACCCGAGATTCTTACCTTCACTTCCGTTGGGTCCACTCTGTATTTCCCTTTATTATTTCTCAGGACAACCCCACAGAAATCTACAACCTGCAAAAGTTCTGACTACAACGAAATATTCAGGACACGATTAAGTATTCTTACTGTGTGCTTTGTTTCTCAATGCTATTATATCAAATTACCACAGATGTAGTAGTTTAAACAGCATGAATTTATTATTTTTTACCATTGTGAAAGGCAGAAGTTTGAAATGCAACTCAGTGGGCTAAAATCAAGCAACCTTTATAGCAATGTTGTATTCTGTAGCAACTGCTTATTATCCAATCATAAGTAGTCTTAACAGTATTATTTTCATCACTCTGTTTATCTTATACTTTTCTTCAGCAGTCTTAAGGCATTACATTTCTTCATGTGCTTTTCAGAATTTAACATTCTAGGGCTGGGGATTTAGCTCAGCGGCAAAAGCGCCTGCCTGGCAAGCGCAAGGTCGTGAGTTTGGTTCCTGGTACCGGAGAAAAACAAAAAACAAAAACAAACAAAACAGAATTTAACATTCTGCGGGACTAGTCTGGCCTTCCAAATTAGAAGATGCTTTCATTTTCCTTCAAAAATTACTTTTCAAGAAGCTTAAAATACACAGTTTAATCACTCGAGATATCGTAACTCGGGGAACTCGGTTATTTGATGCTTCTTAACAACCTTCGTATATGCCTTGATGACTCATCAGGAATTCGTAACAACCAGAGGACCAGAGCTGGTACAATGGCCATGTGCAAAGATCATTTATTCTGAAGGTGCAGTTGTCCTGACTTGGTTGCAAAGCAAGGTATGTTCTTTGCATAGCATCCAGGAATAAGGAGCGAAAGGGAAGGGAAAAAGGGCTTGCGGATACCCGCTTCTGCTCCTGCCGGCTCATCTGTTTTCTAGGTAATTTTAAAAGTAGCCTCTGGATGTTAATACCACTTATTGCCCAAGTGCTCACTCACATTTTGTCCCTAATTTTAGTAGCTCAGTTAAGAGCAAATCTATGTGCGTGTGGAGCTATTCCATCCGGAGGAAACCTCAGTGTAGAACCAAACCGGAGCCAAAGCAAATGTTGCGTCTAAATGGTTCTTCTCACGTGACTGCCACTGCTGAGACAGGACCAGCCACACACTGGGCGGGATTGCATAGAATGCAAATTATCCTCCTCCATTTGTTAAGGAACAAGGGAGCGTTCACACATAGCTTACTAACAACAGTTCCCACTTCACTTTCCCTAAAGAATCTCCATGCTCACATCTATTTAAAATTCAGAACAATGATATCTTTCAATTTTAATGTGTGTTGTTTTATTATTCAAATTATTTTATCGCTTTAAATATAGAATATATAGCAGACTTACTTTAGGCAACAAGTACTGAGGTTCTTCTTTTTTTATTCTTTTGTCTTGCCATGCTTTTTCAGTCTATATGTTTATTGCATTTTACAACATAAGAACTTAAACTTTCACTGCTCAAGTGTAGGTTTGTAGGTTTATAACCACCTAAATTACATACTGCAGGATTCTAAACTCTTATTTGTATCATCGTCCATTGGTATTTGCTGAAGGTATGTGTGAGAGTCCTAAACAGATGAAGAACTAGAAAAGTGGGTTAATCCTATGTTACCAACTCTTCGAGGAATGATAAAATTGTGTGCTACACAAATAATATATTTAACTTTTCTAACATAAACCATAGTCTTTAAGCCATTGCCTTTTGTTATCATTTTTATTTTGTTCAGTAAGGGAAGAGGTACAGAGGAAAGACAAAAAACTCTGACTTTTCTCCATTTTGGCAGCAAACATCAAAAACATTTGGTTCTTTGGGAGTTTGTATACGTTTTTGCATGTATATTTGTTTGATTTGCTAAATTTACCCCATTTTATCTTTGGCAGACTATCCTTTATTTGTGACCTGATTGACTAGCAGAAGGAATTTATGTGACACCTGGGAAAATGGTATAGCTAGTGTAATTTAAAAAATTTTCTCTTTTATTTTTCCTTTTGATTGTATTATGAGTATATCTTCTTACGAACATAAAGAATGAATACATCTCTACATTCTTTTCTGTCATAGTAATAATTCAGCCTCTTGTATCACCTGTAAATTCTTACTTTGTCATTCAGATTCTCTATTGTTTCAGCAGTGGCAGAAGATCCATTAATGAAAGGCAAAACACAGAGCACTAAATTTCTAAAATTATGTAGTACACCAAAAACTATAGACTTCCTGTCATTTAATCAGCAAGGTAATATTTATTATCCCCGGCATTGGTCTTGTAATGTATATACATTGTGTCACTTAAACCTAATTTAGAAATTGGTAGGTGTCCAGTATTAACTTTCTGGTGCTCTTATAATTAGTTACCACAAATTTGATGACTTAAAATAATGCAGTTTTATTCCCTTACAGTCCTGAAACACAGAAATCTGAAATAAGTTCCACTTAGGTTAAAATCAAGTTATTTTTCACTTTAAAAAGAAAAGAAAAAAAGCAAACTAACAAAAACAAATGCATAAAACAGTATAAAAAACAATAAAAATAATACAGAATTTCAAAACAATGTGATAGGAGTTTAACAATAGTTCTTATATTACATGTTATCTTCGAAATGGTTGCTCAGATAACAAGATGTAGGCATGTAAAATTGGTCAAACAATTACTGATTAACTGCTCCTTTTAATAAATGGACAGAATTAGTAGTACAATTATCTTAGATAATTATCTTAGATATGTTTTATATATATATATATATATATATATATATACATATTTTTTCTCTTTCTTTTTCCTCTCCCCTCTGTCATCACAGATACTATTTCCTATCTGAGCAGTTTCTTCTCCTTTCACAATATATATTGTACCTTTCAGATATTATTTACCATTTCAGGTTCTTATAGTAGGGAGGCAATATGATGTTTGCACATGTGAATCTGATTTATTTCACTTATGAGTATGGAGTCTAGTTGCATCCATTTCCCTATAAAAGCCTCAAGTTTATCTTTCTTTATAGCTGAGTAATATTCCATTGAATAAACAAACACATATTTTTATCCATTTCTCAGTTGATGGGCATTTGGGTTGTTTTCAAGATTTAGCTATGACAAATTGCACTGCTATAAACATGGGTGCACATATATCACTGTGGTAGGATGTTTTCAGTTCTTCTGGAAAAATACCCAGGAGGGGAATTTGATTGTTTGGTCAGTCTTGCATTCTTACATCTGGTAGACTGAGAAATCTCGCTGAAGATAACAGTATTTAGTGTAGCAACCATTACTTCCTATCATTTTGTTTTGAGGTCATGTACCATTTTTGTTGTTTCTGTGTTGTTTTTGTTTTTTGTCTTCATTGTTGTTGTTTTGTCAGTCTTTTCCTCTTTAAAATAAAAGAATAAAGTTGTAAGCAGGGCTATCTCTCTTTGGAGATGATAATTAATTTCCTTATATAGTTCAGCTTTTCTGTGACTTGTGGCCTCTTCCTCCTTTTTGATGTGTTGCAATTAAATCTTTACTTCTTTCACAACATTTTCTTCTTAAATTCTGCAGTCAAATCACCTTCTGTCTCTTGCTTATAGGAACTCATGTGATTGCATCTGGGGCCAACAGAGACCATACAGATAATCGCCCCATCCCAGTGTCCTTACCGAGTCTGTCTTATTTAGTCAACAACCTACTCACATCCTCAAATTCCCTTTTGCCATGAAAGGAAACATTATAGCTTCTGGGATTTAGGAATGTGGTGATTAAGAGAAATTAGTCAGCTTCACTAGTTTGGGAGCTGCTGAGGGGATTAGAGGAGCACTTCTGAGTGGGGGTAAGAGGAGGAGCTTTGGGTGCCATATTGGTTCCTGGCTCCTTCTTTAGTGATGCTCCCTGCTCTTCTTCCAGCCCACTGCAAGCTAAGCAGCCTTTGCCTTTTGCCGCGATATTCCTGCTGATCATGGGCTGAATCCCCTTGAGACTGTGAGGCAAACTATTGCTCCACTCCTTCCAGGTATAGATGTCAGGTTTTATGTCCCAGTGATGGGAAAACTGTCTAATCCAAGAAATTATTTATACTGAATGTGACATATCTACGAGTGGACACGACCATGTGGTTCAGAAGCCTTTGGCAGTGGTCTGCGGAAGGAGTTTGGTAACGTCTGCAGATTCAGCCTAGAGAATGTTGTAAACAATGCTTAATGGGTGGTGACAGTCACACCATTCAAGACCGAAATGCTATGGATGCAAAAGGCAAAGGTCATGAAGTTTCAGTACAGACTGAAGATTCCTTTGGAAGCTGGACTAGAAGCTATTACGTTTCATTCCACAAAAACAAAACAGAAAAACAAATGTGCCCATGGTTAGTCCACGTCTTGAGGCTTCATAGGAGACTAGGGTGGTGGACAATTTGATTTAGCAAATGAAATTTCAAGGCTATTCAACATTCAGGGTGTGGCATGAGTATCACAGGCTATTCTTAGCCTGATTTGGAATCACAATTGGAGGGAAAAGGCAGAGCAGAAAACCTGAAGTTCATAAATTTGTCCCCAAAGAGAATCCCGTGTAAACTTGTATCTAAAGGAGGTATGGTGGCACTACTAAAATGAAAGCATGTCTTTTGTACAGGAACAAGAAGAAAGGTATATTTAAGCCATGTCATAAATCATCAGAACTTCACACACTTCAGGCTGAAGGTTACAAAACTGTCAACCTTTCATTTCAGAAGAATGTCCCTGGGACCACTGCTCAGGAAAGGTCTCCTAGGGAATTTATTCCCCTGGATTCATTTTACTGTACTACCCCATCCAAGCACTTAGAAACTACTGCAGCCATAGCCCAAAAGGGTCTGGCCATTGCTCCCACTGACAGTAGACTATTATATCATTCACATGACAATGACTTTATGTAGCAGGCAGAATGCAAGAGTTGTGGGGTTATAGAGTCTTCTACCCACATATCAAAGAAAGGCCTAAATCAGCAGTTTATGAAGCCAAAGGTGAAGTGGGGACTCAAGGAAAGCAAGGATGTCAAATATGTGGAACATTTGTCAGAAAAACTGCAGGCTGTGAGTGAATCTAGCCCAAAAGAATCCTTGTGGGCTACAATCTGCCAGGCCATATGGTGGGGCTGCCCAAGCCCTCTGGAAATTACAGCTTACTGCTCTCTGCCGTCAATGGTATAGATAGAGCTACAGGACTTAATGCTTGCCCTGATGGGTTTTGGTCTTGCTTTGGCCCAATTCCTTTCTATTTCATTATTTGTTCTGTCTGTAATGGAAATGTTGACTTGTGTAATTGTACTTCTTAGGTTATGAAATTCATTCTTATTTTTGCACAGTTTCACAACTATGTGTTTGCCTTGAGTCTTCAAGGAGACTTTGACTTTCACTTCTGAAAAAAATCAGAATCTTTTGAGCCTGTGGAGAAGGGATCATTGCATTTGTGGTTGTACACAGGATAGCTGTAACCTGTTAGGTGGAATAATTAATTTATTATTGCTTTATTTAGACATTGGGTCCTTTTTAAGGAGATGTGTTTGGCTGTCAAGTAGAGAAGGGAGAAATGTGCAGGGTAAGCTAATTTTGTCAACTCAATCAGCTTAGTAACAACCAAATAAAATACACTTTTATGTAAGCTCAAGTGAGTCATAGTAGGTGTGATCTTGGATATTACATTAGTCCTTCACTTCTTCTCTCATGATAGTCCTTTGTTCTGCTTCCCAGCTCCCTCCAAATTAGCATCTTTGCACTACCACGCCCTTCCACTATGAATTATCTGCCTGGGAGCCAGGTAATCATACCTTATCATGATTTTATGAATGATTTTTTCTTGTATTTTTGAGACAGGTCTCACTATGCAGTTCAGGCTGGTCTTGAGCTCACTTTGTAGGCCAGGCTGGCCTCAAACTAGCAGCAATCCTCCTGCCTCAGCCTCCCAAGTGCTGGGATTACAGGTGTGTGCCACCACACCCAGCTGAATGATACTATTTTCATTCTTTTCAAGAATAAAAGGATGTGCTGTCAAAAATGAGGTACCTTTTGGTTGCTGTCTTCTCTGGAAATGTCATTTGAAATACACAGCAAACTTGTGCATATGCTCAGTATCCTGTGCTCTATGGACAGATGAAAACAGTGTAAAACACAAAATATAATGTTGATTTGGTAACTACAAATGCAGGGGAAACAAGTCAGTTTTATAAATAGATCTCATATGACATTTAAAGATTCACTAATTCTTCTCAAGAAAGAAACATTATGTGTATTCAAAAATTTATTCTGAGGATAAGTTTCATTTTATGGCAAAGTAATTGATGACATACGTTACTTCAGAGAGGATTCCCTAGGGCACAGTTTGAAATATATGTCTGTTCCACATGGTTGACGGAGCGAGTACTCTCAAGAAAAGGTGAATGAGGGTAGAAAAACAGAGCAAGGGAGGAGCAAATGATGTGTTTTAGAAGACAATGGCAGTGGCTTGAGCTCACAGGAAGCATGAATTGCGCTGAGTTGGTCACTTGAGCCAGCAAGATCTGGCTCACTGTCACATTTGCTGGTCAGTTATCGTCTGCAGGCTGTGTCTGAGATTGTGGGTGGAAGCACACAACGTGTGTGAAACCCAGCTCCCACTCAGCACTCAGCCGAGAGACAGTTCACAGACAAGGATTCCCCTGTAAAACACAAGGCTCTGATAGTCACAGTAATGTGGAGGGTGACCACATGTGCCAAGTATACCTAGCGCAACAATCCCAAAACATCTGTTTTAAAATAGCATGCTTTTAGAAAACCACTTAATTATTGTATAAACCTCAGCCAAATTTTGTAAATATCTCTGGTTTCCATAACGACTTATGTCTACCTCTGAATCACTAATTCAGCATGAGTACAAAGGATAAAGTGAATGAATGAATCAATGAAATCAATTTGATTTACCAAATTGTTTGGCTTCATCTATTTTTTGGGGTTTTTTTTGTTTGTTTGTTTTTCTCAGGTACCGGGAACCGAACTCACGACCTTGCGCTTGCCAGGCAGGCGCTTTTGCCGCTGAGCTAAATCCCCAGCCCCTTGGCTTCATCTATGTCAATATCCTCCAATAAATAATCTCCAAGTTGGTGGGTAAAACATAGACTTTCCTACGTGAGGCTGGGCTATAAAATATGGCATGTGAGAAAGACTAATCATTTTGTGGTTTCAAAATACCAGTTGTTATACATGAAGTATGTAATAGCTTGTATTTATAACATCAATCACATGAAATTATGACCTGTCAGATCCACATGGTCAAAGCCTCACCACTTCATAAAAAATAGTGCTTTATGCTAACTCTACAAAGCAACAGTGTCTTATACAAATACCTTTTGCATCAGATGTGAAACTAGAAAAAACTTACCTTAGTAAGTTTGTTGAATAAATGGTAATTTTTCTGCTAAATTAATTTCTCAATGACCCATGACCTCAAAGAAAACAGAAGTGCTACAGTGACTACTTGCTATGCATCTAAAGAAAAATTATGGCAACAAGTTCAGCATACTTGTAATTAGCAGTCTAAAAAAGATTTCAAGGTTCTCTTATAAATAGAAAGCTCTGACATTTTCAGAGTCTGAGCCAACAAGGGCGCAGGCATTATTTGATATATTGTTAAGAAAGAGGCCCTGCACTTAAATGTGCAATATAAAATGTAGCTGATAAGCTGCCACCAGGCTAACTAGTATAGGAAATGAAGAAATGAAAGAAGAAAAGTTCTTTCTGAGGTCACAAAAGACTGCATTACTAATTTCCCTAGCTTCATCAGTGAGCATGACCAAACAGGGCTCCCAAAGAACTTTTATAGACTTTGCAATCTAAATGGATTTTTGTCCAGTGTTTTCTACAAGCCTATAATGACAAAGCCAAAGAAGCATTTTACACGTATTCTTCTTGTCCTGATCTGAATTCTATTTTCCCTTTAAATGTTGTCTTTCCCACTGTAAAGATATAGCTGAATTTATTTAAAAAAAAAAAAACAAAACCAAAAAAAACAGTGCACTGTTGTTCTCAAAAAAAATCCATTGCTTCTATTCATTTTCCATGGAGAAACTAGATTTTCCAGGAAAGGTAGAGAGGAGGCAGGAGAAAGTCTAAACACTATCTATCACCTTCCAAGTTGTTACATAATATTTTCAATATTGTGGAGGCAATCAATATGTCGACTTCTGATTCTATTTACATACCTTCTCTTTTCTAAGTCAAACAACAGCTCAGATCTCTAGATAGATTACTTTATTTTGTCCCAGATCAATATCCTTGTCTAGTAACTGGAGCAAACAATATCTAAATCTCAGAGGTTTTTATGCAGAAAAGTAGAAACAATATCTAGAAAGATATAAACACTAGATAAAAATAATTACGCCTAGTTAAAATTTGTTTTTGGCATTGCTCAAAAGCCAAATCAAAGTAAGAGTTAAAGTAACCCATATTATTATTCTATAAAGTTCTATTGGTTGTGGTAATATTCTTGATTTGCTGTAGCTTTTTATTTGTAAATTATTATTTTTATTTTTATTTTTTTTCCAGTACATGGAATTGAACTCATGACCTTGCACTTGCCAGGCAGGCACTGTATCGCTGAGCTAAATCCTCAGCCCCTGGAAATTCCTATTTGTGTACCACATCAAACATTTTATGGGAAGCATGTATTAGTCCATCCTATATATCTTCCTACATGACTTCTCAGGGAAAAGGAATATTGATAGGATTGTTTATGTTCTAAGGACAATAATTAGAGCATGATTACTAATGGGTAAGGCTTCATTCTTTAAAGGGGTCATTTGCCTTTATGTAGTTCTATTGCCTCTAATTCCACATTTCCAATCTTCAGAATGGTTAAAAAAAATCCTCAAATATTTGATTATACTATGTTTTCTCTGTATCTTAACCTATAATAGCCATTGGCTGATATTTTAAGTCTATTTTAATAGCAATTTCAGGTCCATAGTCAAATTTTAAGGATGGCACAGAGACACTTCATATACTGATTGTCCCACAAATGCATGACCTCTTGTATGATCCTCATCCCTATCAGATTGGTACATGTGTTACAACTGAAGAAATTTCATGAACACCCTGTAACACCCCCAGATCTAGATGATGTCAAAGTTCACTCCTGTTCAGGTACACCCTATGTGTTTGTACAAACATGTTATATTGTACAACTACAATTATAGTTTATACAGATTAGCTTCACCAATTTCAAACTTTCCCTGTACTCTGCATATTCACATCTCCCTTCACTCTACACCCTGTGTTTTATTTTACTGTCTCCACACTTTCCCAGGGTGTCATATAACTGAAATAAAAAACATGTAGAATTTCTAGGTTGGTGTTTTTCACTTAGTAATAAATAATTAAGATTTCTCCATGCATTTTCTTGGCTTGTTTGGCTGGATTAACAAATATTATTTATGTATTTTTAGTTGCTTCCCACACTTTGTGCTATAACCATACAAGTGCTGGTTTTTGTGTGAACCTAAATTTTTAACTCTTTTGGATGAGTGCTAAGCAGCACAATTGCTCAATTATAAAGCCATGTTTAGTTTTATGAGAAATCACCAAGTTGTTCTGCATAGTGGCTGCACCATTCCGCATCCCCACACCATCCCCCACTGTCTCTCAGCATTTTACGATGTCCATGGTTGGGAGATCAGGCGCTGCAACCGGTGGGTCATGGTAGTAAAACTGTTGTTTTACTCTGCAATGCCCTGGTATCTCTATGATGCAGAAAATATTTTTAGGTGCTTACTTGGTATCTGCATATTTTCTTTGATGAGCAGGCTGTTGTGGTGTATCGCCCATTTTCAGGTGGGTTGATTTTTCTCACTATTGTTGAGCCTTTAGAATCCTTGGTTTGTTTTAGGTGGCAGTCCTTTAGGAGCTACATATTTTACAAATGCTTTATTCCAGTCAGTAGCTTGGCTTCTCACCTTCTTGTGGTAAATTTTTATAACATGAACCCATACAAAGCATGACAAACATTCGACACTTAAACCGAGATAGTTTGATGGACACTCTCATGTCTCTTGTCCAAACCACATGCTCCTATGAGCATTTAACCCACATTTTGCCCTTAGGTTTGACAACCTATAGCCCAAACTATAGCTTGTCATACTCAAACTATAGCTAGATGAACCAATTGTCTCTTCGGAATGATGAATAGAACCCTTAGGATTTAACACAGGGAGGCTGGGCTGAAGGAGGAGATGCAAAAGAGAGGTGAAGATGAAAACTGAGAAGAATTTGGATAATACACTCTCTTAGTTACTTTTCTCTCATTGCTGAGACAAAATGTCAAAAGCCCCAAATTAAGGAAGGAAAAGTTTATTTAGCTCACAGTTTGTGGTGGTTTCAGTCCCTACTCAGCTTGTTCCCAGGCAGGGTGGCATGGTGATGGGCACTAGTTACAGGTGTTAGAAGACAGTAAAAGCAGCAAGAGCAAAAAAGGGGGGAACAAACCTCTTTTTCTCCCTTATACTGTAAGCATGCTACCCACCCTGGTGTGGTTGTATCACTCACATCATCTCCCTGCCCTTTTCTTGCCCAGGTTTAGGATGTTTACAAAGTGAGGCCCCTGGGCCCCTACTGAGTAACTTAGTTAAACTTCTCAAATTGACACAATGAATCAACGATTACAACATCCTAGAGCTTAAATAGCTGCCGCCTTAGGGCATGTCCACCCCACCCCAGGATGTAGAACTGCTAAATTACTTAGTTAAGCTTCTAAAGGTCTCAGTTGACACAATATATCAGCCATTACATATGCCATCAGCATGCTACTCCAGACCTACTTGTGCTCATAAAAAATGTGTGTAGTTTATGTACACAGATCTTGTAACTGTTAACATTATTAATGGTCGGTTTTAGGGGCTGAAGTTGCTGGTTGATGTGAAAATAATTTGCTACTAAAATCCGATTCTTACTGAGTCATCATAAGGCTCAGGGAAACAGCTTCCAGATTCACACTCATGTACAAGCCCTACAACAGTCAAAAAATCAGATTCAAAAGCTATAATTTTGTCATGACCATGAAGCTGAAAACCGAGAATGGCTACTTGAAGGTTTGCGTATAAATCATACCATTCTTCCACGTTCTGGGAATCAGGAAGCCCAGTCTGCAAAAATTGATTCTAGGCTCACAAAGCTTCAAAATGGCTGCCAATCTTGTGTCCTATACTGTGTTACTCAAATTTATACAACATATAGAGGGAATTGTCTGCCATTATTGATAGAGAAATAACGTATCACAGAAAAGCAAACCACTTTTTCCAAAATGATGCTTACCAGTGAAACATTCTAAAGCATGCATGAAACAAAAATGAGTGCGCCATTTCCAGCTCTCTAGGTTCAAATGTTATCACGCTGTTAATTCATGGCACTAACATCATGCACCGCGGAATGGTGAGATCATCAGGGTTCCTCCAGATTACATTATGGCATTGTGTGAGTAGATGTAGCTCTGCTAAAAAATGATGAAAGTGTGCTTCTTCCCTGACAGTTGAAAGCAAGCAGTTCTGTTGTGCACAAAGCAAAAGCAGAACACAGAAAAATTCACCTCTAATTTTAATAGCTGTATATCAGGAATGACCACCAATGAATCAATTGTGTTACTCAAAGGACTGCTGCCATTAGTATTATCTCTGGATGACATTTCCTATAGTTCTATTTCCTTCTCTATATTCCACTGTCCTGTTTATGACAACCAAGCAATATGCATGAGGATATGCTAGAGATTGTTATCTTACATTTCAGCTCTCTCAGAGGAGTGCTAATTTCTCCAATGGTCCTAGCAGTCCTGGGGATTTTGCCCATAATATACTCCTTCTAGATGGATAAAAAAAATACCAGGAGAAATTCCATAGCTGCTCTGTGTATAAGAAGCCTCATTTGATACATCAACAATCAATGCGCAGATTCTGCCTCTGTGTGTGTGTCTGTGTGTGTGTATGTTTAAGGTTGTGAATGTCTGTGTTTGTAAGTGAATATGAGAGTGAGCATAGATAAACAATGAAGACAATGCATTTCATGTCATAGAAAAGATACACAAAAGACTCAAAAAGAGACTAACTTTACAAAGAAATTCAATGCCCAGATGTTCTCTGACAAAGTAATTTCCTAAAAGATGTACAAGTGAATGTCAAGAATACCCCAATTATAGAGTCAAATGAGATAAAACTTTACTAACTAACAAAGCAAACCTGGCCCACACTCCAGAGAGACATCTTTCAGATTCATGCTGAGACTGCAGGAAAATGCAAAGGTCTGTAGCTCAGTGTTTTCATAATTAGTTCTCACACAACGGTAAACAGGATGTTGATGTTTTATAAGCTGAAGAAGGGACAAAGATTTTAGGAAAAATGCATGTCTTGCAAGTCACAAACTTCTGGAATTTTTTCGAGTGACCTCTAATGACAGCCAAGAGAATATTCTGTCTAAACCAAGGAAACCTATGACCTTCTCTCATAAGGCACTGTATTTTCAAAGACCTTCATTTTTAGAAACTTCAGGCATGCTTCTCAGTGTTCATTGGAGCTTGTAATTATGTTCCCTTATCAACTTACCTTGCCAAACCTTCACTTACACAACTGCCAGACGATATCTTGTTAAAATAGAAAGATTACGTATTCTTGGAGACAATGGGAGACTATTGAAGAAAACCAAAAGAAAGATAAACATCATGACCCAACTTGTGTATTACTAAAGACGGTTGTGGCAATGTAGCAGGGTACAGTCTAGGGGCCTGCAGCAGGAGTGATACTTTAACGCACTTAGTGAGCTAAGGGAAAATCCTGAGAAATAAAACTACATCAGTTAAGATAAGAGATAGATGGGCAAAATATTTAATGGGTTGACTTAGCAGAAGTATGAGTAGCCAAAATGAGTACACTTTTTAAAAGAGAGAAATCTGTGATGACTATGAGCTTGCGCCTTAAATAACTGGGCCAATACTGATAAGATCTGTGAAGATGAATAGAGATGAGAAGCACAGAGTGAAGCATCCTTTTAAATTTGTTCCTTCTCCCCTTTATAGCATCCATTGAGTGTTTGTTCCCATTCATATGCAACTATATTAATTTATTGAATGGGGAGTGGAAGAGAGTTTTCATGAGGGAGAATTTAACTGACAAAATGTAATAACATTCTTTATACCAGAACATTGCACTTAAAATTGTGTTGAGCCTTCTGGAGAAATAGTATGGAATCAGTATGGGGAAAGAGCCCAGGAAAACCTATATGACCTGAGCATAAGAAAGGATATTTCATGGATCCTGGTAGCCAAAGCAGACATAAGGTCAGAAGAGGAAGATCCCACTCATCATAATTCATCAGCGTCTGACAAGATTTCTGCCTTGAGGACAAAAACATTTCATAGCAAAGCAGAGAACATTGTAACAAACATGTTTTCAAGAGTGCAAAGAGCAACTGTAAATCTCCAATCACCATCATAAATGCAGAAGAGGAACAATGGTCTCAGATGCCTCATACTAAGTGGAAATAACAGAATAGTTGGTAGATGCTTCTGAAGACTCTCTCAGTCACCATCCAGGGATTAAGGAGGTAGTGGGACTGATGTTAAATGTATAAAAATTTAGAGAAAATTAAGTGTAAGGGAAAACATGAGAAGGGTCATTTTTCGTCAGTTTTCCTATTGCTGGGACAAAATACCCAGTACACACAAGGTAATGGAGAACACACTTAACTTGGCTCACAGTTACAGAGGGTTCAGTAAATTGTTGGCTGTCATCAAGGCAGAACCATCATGGCGGAATAGTGTGAGGGAAAAAGCTGTTCACTCCATGGTGTTTGGGAAGCATAGGGAAGGAAGACCAGCAAGAGATACACCCTCCAAAGATACTCCAGAGGCCCATGTCTACCTGGATCCTACTTCCTCACAGTACGTTCAGCTATGGACATTAGTGGATTAATGCACTGGAGAGTATACCACCTACATGATCCCAATCATCTCACTAGGAGATTATTAATCTAGTCAAGTTGACAACTAGAATTAACTGTCATTAAATGTGATATTAATATATTAGTATATTACCAGTACACATGAATCTAGTTTGGACTAACAACATAGCAGAGAGACTTTGGGGAGTGATAAGAGTTGGAGCTACATATGGATGCTATTTAATAGGGAAAGTTTGCCGAATGAAACAGATCAAGATGGGAAGGATATTCACAGTGTCACACTTACTTAAAGTATGTTTTATATCTTTTTTAAAAGACAAATATAATTGAGAAATGTTTAAATTACTTGAAGCATTATTTCCTTGTAAATACCAATTACATTTATAGCTACATTTATATATTTCTCTTTTATACATTCTCATTTATACATTTTCTCCTTTAATAATGCAAAAGGTTGATTTATTGAAAGTTTCAAACATAGCAAGTTGGAAGTTCTGGAGCCTGGGAACTCAGAGATGTATGTAGCACCTCCTTGGAAATCTAGATCCTATTTAAAAAAGCATTGAAGTCATATATTGTGTGGTCTGTCTTCCTCATGCAGTTTTTCTCCTCACTCCACTCCTACTCCAGCAACCACACAGACACACACACACACACACACACACACACACACACACACACACACTCACAGTTCTTGCTGCAATACATCTCTGTCTGGGAACTTAGAGAATTCTGAGGAGCTACCTGGGCCTTATATTCATAAATTTCATGTTAGGAGAAAGGACTTCTCACACTTGCTAATATAAACCAATATAAATGAGGTTAAAATATAAGCAAAGATCGTTTCATTCAGGTGCAGAACAAATTTGCAAATTTCAAAATGTAGATTCAGCCAGACTGAGCAAACCACCCTTCAAGAGAGAAAGAGTTTGGTCTTTATCACAGGGAATATTAGATATATCAGTTCAGCAGTCTTTGGGGAGCATAAACAGAACTGAGACACAAATCTTGAGATGTCACATGATACAAATCACAGAGGTTGTAAATTCTGTAAGTCTACTGGAATATCCAGATCAGGAAGTGATAGTACATTTCAGATCTTGCAGGACAGCCCTAGATTATGAAAAATTAGTGGATTTAGTCCCTAACACAGCTCTGTGGCAAATTCCTAACCTCAGAAAAGGATTTTTGCTCTTTTTGATCATTTTGCAGCCACTTTCATTGCATCACTAAATACTTAAAATTAATTTAATGTAGGACAAAATTTCTTATATTTGTTAAGTAGAGATAAAGTTTCCAAAAAATACTTCTGGAGGTAGCAACATAGGATTTAACCTTGTAACAAGATGCAAAGACCAATATTATAATACAGATTTGGCAGGCAAAATTCACTAAACAATAACCAAAGAAGCTATTTTGGCATATTTCAAAATTACCCAATGATAACACAATTATAATGGGGGACCTTAATACCCCATTGACACAAAGTTATAGATCAACTAAACAAAAAATCAGCAAAGAAATAACAGAACTAACCCAAACTTGTGAACAAATGGACTTAGTAGACATTTACAGTGTTCCACCCAACAACATCAGAATACATATTCTTCTCAGCTGCACATGGGACATTCTCTAAAATAGACCACATAGTAGTCCATAGAACATGCTTAAGTAAATGCAAAGGAATTGAAATTATCTCATGCACATTATCTGACCATAGTGCAATGAAATTAGAAATTAATGACAAAAGGAACCACAAAAACTCCATAAACACATGGAAATTAAACAACACCCTCCTGAACAACCAATGGGTCACAGATGAAATTAAAGTAGAAATTAAACAATATCTAGGGACTGGGGATTTAGCTCAGCAGCAAAGCGCCTGCCTGGCAAGCGCAAGGTCGTGAGTTCGGTTCCCCGTACTGGAGAAAAACAAAAAAACAAAAACAAACAAACAAACAAAATCTGCGATCAAATGGAAATGCAAATACAACTTACTGGAATCTGTGGGATGCAATGAAAGCAGTGCCCGGAGGGAAACTGATTTCCAGTTAAGTAGTGTTGCTGGGGACTTCTAAGTGTGTTTAAGATAATTTGTGAGAAAATAGAGGCAAAACATTAATACTATGAAGTTATCTTTTATGAAGATCACTGAAAATTTAGAACTATCCTGAATACTAGGTACGACGTTAAAGTGCAGATTTCAATGTGCTATTTAATTTATATAAATCCTAATAAATATTTATGAAATTTAGTTTTACATAATTGAGAAACATTTCTGGTGATAATCTTCAATCTAAGTAATATTTTGCAACTCACAAACTCTGCATATATGTCTCGTTTTCTATGATGAAATGTATCTGGCAAAGTCACAAAAGCCTTTACTAGTTTTATATTACAAATGTGAGCCCTGGAAGCGATCAAGGGCTTCACAGATCAATTTCCTCTTGATCTCACTGAGGTAAAAATCTCAGTCTTTAAAGTCAGAAGGACTTGGGCTGAATTCTGACTTCACCCATTAATGGAACTTGTTTGGGAAAGTTGCTTAATCTTCCTAAATTTCAGTTTCTCTAGTTTCTAAAATGGGAAGAAGAACTATAAAATGTAGATAGTGAAGTCTGAATTACAATATCAGTACCTAAGAATCTTAGTACCTAAGAAGCATTCAGTAAGTATTAACCATCTCTGTCAATGACATAGTCTTTCTGCTTTTACTTTCTGTTTTCACAATTTCTGTTTTCTGTTCATGTGACAAAAACACAATCATCCTAGTGCAGGCAAAAGCATAAATGAGGTAGGATCCATGGAAAAAGCTGAGAAGAAAATATTTAATGCATGCATTGCTAAAGCAAACACTTTATTTTGTTTTAAATTAGTCCCATTTCAAATTATTTCTGTTATAGTTTTTCAAAAGCAGGATGAATATAGTCTATGATGTCAAAATACAAGCCCTTTGAAACATTTGGCCTCAAATTGATATAATTATTCTTTAAAACACTTTATTCCTTACACATGGTATTGTGAAAATTACTTATCGATGTATTTTTTCATAAATATGCCCTATTTCTATTATTTTGGTAAATAAAAAATGCAGTGTTCTGCTTATATTTTGACATCTTCAGTCCAATTTTAAGCCTCATTAATGATAGCTTTAAAATTAAATTAGGAAACAGTTCCTGTCCTGTTTCCAGTTTTAGGTGGACAAATTTGGAGCACTCTTAGTTCATCCATTATAAGCAAATTCTTCTGTTGGACAATGATAATCCTAGTTTATAGTTTTAAGCAAACAGACTGTTTGAAATTATTTACATCTTAACTCATTGGTGCTCTCTTTCATTTTTGTATTTATTTGTACTTGGCTCTGATGCCTAATGACTATTTTCCTTTTGGGTATTTCATGCGTGTACGGGATGCATCTTCATTCTGTTTTACTGTTCTATCCCCTCTCCCACCCACCCTCCTCCCTCCAGCTCTTGGTCCCTTCCCCACATGCGGAAGATCTGTATCCACATTTCCTTTAATCTATCTTTTGTTTTGCTCTTTAATTTATTTGCATTTTGGGTTTCTCATAGAAGACAAACCATGTGCTATGCTCTTTTGACCTAGTTGAGCATACCTTAAACAGCAGTCACCGGTGGTGTCTCTCATCAAAAGTGAATATTCTAAGAAAATAATTTACAAAATGAGCCTGAAATAAATTATTTGCCAAAAATTGTCATAACCTTTAGGAGAATCTAGCTCAGGAGAAACTTTATATACTCCTATACCTGCTTATGTCTCTTATAGTCCTATACTCCTATACTCTTATACCTCCTATACCACTTAATACTTAGGATCTTTCAGTCTATCACCATCATTATGTTCTGTTTTCCCTTCCCAGATGTTTACCATTCAAGTTTCTTTTTCTGTAGAAAGGCACTATAAAATCTTTATCGTGTGCAGCTAAATTCTCTTTTCAAAAGCTTGAATTACTTCCTCTTGTCTTTCTTTCCCTGTGCTACTTGAACACTGCCTCTATAAGAGCAGTCAAACCTATCATAAAGCACTTGTTTATGGCCATCAAAATACATACTCTGGAAGAAGCCATAACCCTGCCAAGTCTGCTACGTTTTGATTCTACACTGTGTCTTCAGCTCAGGTTTTTATTCTTTCCCCTAAGGACCCCTCATCACTTATCTTTTTATTTGTTTTCTTTTCCATTGTTTAGAATGAGATTTCTAAGGCTTTATTGATGAGCCAGTGGATGGAAACTGCTTGCAAGAAGGACAGGTATTCGTTCTCCACCTAAGAGCACCAAGACAATGAATAGGTCAGTAACTTCTGTTGTCTTTTACACAGTTTCTGTCCAGGTTTGCATGATTTTCTATGACATTATTTTACCCTCACTTTTCAGTATCTGTGCTCTGAGATCACTATTCTTTCCATTTATCTGTCTCTGATTCTGTCATTCTGAGAATGTTTTGTTTGTAGTATTTAAAACGATGACATCATCATCTGAGTGTGTAAGGATTTATGCTTCTCTCGTCTGTCATACTATCCCTCAAAATATTTCCTTGTCTGACTCACGATTTGATGTGTTCTGATTTAAGCCATGTTGCCACCACAGTTTTTTGTTCTTTGGCACTGACTCTTTCCATCTCTTTTTTGCTAATCTAACTTTACCTGCACAAATAATCAGCACCCAAACACTTAAGACAGGTTGTAGAAATCGGTTAAGTGAGAGCAAGGTTATGGTTCTAATAATTTTCTCAACATCTTGCTAATTTCTTAGCTTGCTGATTCTGTATAAGACACAGGAATCTATATTCCATGAAGGAAGCAGCTTTGACTCTGCATGAATTTGGACAACTGCAGCAATTTCTGTCTGCCTCAGAGTTCATGTCTCCAGGGTGGGATGATATAAGGCTGCTAGACAAACGACATGAATCCAAATTGCACTGTACTAAGAATTTGAGAGATTTCAGTGAAAAAAAAAAAAAAAGAACTCTTTGGTTTCTTTGATTGGAAGAGATATTTCCAGAAACTGACCAAAGTAAATAATTCGCAAAAACTTGTAATTAAATCAGTATCATATGTCTAATGAACTGATGCTTATACATATAATCTTATATCTTGCAAGTAACATTCTTTCTTAAGTTTGGTGAAAGAAAAGTTACCTCATTCATCAGTTGAAAAGTGTTTAGATCCTTAATTTTAATGATGATCATTATCTTCAAATGGAGAAAAAATTAAGGAAATCTATAAAAATAATTTTGCATCTCTTTATTTTTAACTGTGTAACAACCTCAGTAATAACTTATTGCATATTTATTTTATTATAATTATAAAGTTTGATTTTAATGTATAAACTATGAGGGCAACTAAAAAGCACTTGCAATCTCACCAAATGTCACTGAATATTTATGGCAGGAAATTAGAAGATGCATTAATTTCCCCCACTATACTGATTATATCTGCAATAATAATATGAATAATGCCCTTGAACTGAATTCTTTTATTAACTTTTGGAATAATAACTAAAAATAACTGGTTCAATTGGAGAATTCCAAGTATCATTAAACTGAATGTTTGTTTATTCATTTGTTCATTGAGCAATCACTAATTGGATTCTGGTCACCAGTTAAACACAAAAACATATAAATGGGTGATATTCCCACCGTAAAGGCACTCATATTCCGTTGAGTACACACAAGCATGTACAAAAATCATTCTATAATACATGGTCTAACACAGGTATGATAGCAAAATTGTAATGTAGCCCAAGGGAGGAGTGTTATCATGGATAGATCGCTATTTGTCCTAGACTTTATTAAATAAGTGGAATTTTGCTAGACAGAAAAGAGTAATGCCACAGACTAAAGTGTAGTATGGAAGTTTGGAAACATGTAGTACATTTGCTGGTTAAATTTACTTGTCATTTTGACTAAGTTAAAAGGTGTCTGGAGTGGTGATTGGTCTGAGAGAACACTAGTTTCATCAATGAGTTAACCACTGATAAATTCATAGCGGAATACAATATAAGGAGGTGGGGCCAGGTGGAGGAAGCTCTCATGTGGGAATGAGCTCTAGGGTCCTGGGGAAATGACCTTGAGAGCTACATCTGATTCGTGATCTTTCCTCATGACCAAGAGATGATTCTTGCTCTCTGCTCCCTGTACATAAGCTGAGCAGCGATATTTTTGGCTTGCAGCAAGGCAAACATAGATTGAAGCCTCTGAAACCGTGAGCTTTTCTCCCTTAAGTTGCTCCTCTCGGGTATTTTGTCCCAGCAGTGGAAATCTGACTTATACAGTAAGCTTTTGTGCTGTAATTACTGGCACTCACGTGACCAAAATCTGCCACTCATGAAGGGCTTTAGTGGAGAATGAGGAGATAGAAACGTGAGGTAGTTATTCAAGGTATTGATCATCATGCTTTTAAAACTGTGTATTTTTAAGATGTTGAAAATGGGAAGTATATATAGAATATTGAAATTTTCAGAAAAGTGTACACTGACTTCATCTGACTGCTGACAGCTTCTTCAGTCTAATCGCTCATGTTCACCAGTAAGTAACTTGCAGTTTAGGCATGCTGATCTGTCTCAGGTCTCCAACACAGCCATGGCTTTTTCTATCCTCACTAGTGTGGCTTCAGTACACTGTCTTGTCTTCCTCCTGCCCTCCTTAATCTGACTAGTTCTTGTCTTTCATCTGATTCTAGCATAGTATTAGATTGTCCCATGAAGTCACTTAACAGTAATCTCCTCTCTATAAGGTCCATATGTATTACACTAATACATTCTTTTCTTCTTTAAGATAACAGAAGGTTGAGCACAAACACTATGACTACTTGACTGGTATAAAGTACCCCTCACACAGTTGCAAAACAGGTATAACTCGTGCCAAATTTTCAATCTGAACATGCCCAGGCATGTGCACATAGCTTCAGGCACCTTGGGGTGGATGCCCCAGAGCCAGGTCTTCACTGCTTTGATACTCTTGTCAAAAATGTATTACTTCATCTAATTATGTAAAATCACTAGGGAAGTCCAATAGACAACCACTCAACAAAATAAAAAATCTTTGAAATGTCAAGGTCATAAAAAATAGAAAAAATAGAAAAAATAGAATAGGGTTGTTGCAGCTTGGGGAAGAACAGAGAGACATAATTACATGCAGGGTAAAGTCCTGGATTCAGCACTTGTCTTGGTTACTCTTCTCTTGTTGCTGAAACAAAATATCTGACACTCAAAGATAACAGAAGAAAGGTTTGTTCAGCTGACAGTTTGTAGAAGTTTCAATCCATCATCTCCTGGCTCCAAGGCAGGGTGGCACACAGCAGAAGAGCAACAGTTCTTGGCAGCAGAAGATAGCAGAAGCAACAACCTACCTTTAACAGTATCTTTCTGCCCCTTTTATATTCTATTCAGGCTGCTGGGATTAGGGTGGAGCCGATTCAATCAGTGGACTGATCCAGCAATCCCCCACCCTTAATCCCAGTACTGAACCATAAATTAATCACACACTCCAGATTCAGCTGTCTCTGAAAAAGCCCCATCTAAAAGGGCATGAGGCTTTGGGGGGACACATAGACACAAGTCATAATATTGCTGGAACAGAAAAATACGTATGTATTAGTGGAAAAATTGATGAAATCTTAATAAAGCCTTTAGTTAAGAGCAGTGTACCAAATGTTGGCCTTTTAATTTTCATAATTGTGCTGTGGCCAATACAACATGCTAACCATGGGGAAAGCTGGTTGACACTTACAATCGAGGTCTCTGTACTAGTACTGAAATTTTTCTCACAAGTATAAAATTATTTCAAGTAAAAAGGTCAAATAAACTCAAGTATTTATTAAATGAATAACTAGCTGTGGCATATTTGGACTACAATCATTTATTTCTTGCCCTATATTTTTATTTGAAAGTTTGTTTTAAAACACAGATGAGGTAGATGTTCCAAAGTTTTTTTAATAGCAAATGGTTAGCAACCAATAAATCTACCCTTTAAAGTACTATTTAAAAAATTTATCTTCCAGTCACATCAGTTTCATTGTATTCTCTCTATATATGCAAGCCATTCCTACAGATATTAATTTCTGAGTTTTTCATATTCAGATGCTATATTTGTAGTCTGACTTTGGTAATCTTTATTAATATCAAATTAATAAATGTTACATAATGCTAGGTGGCAATGAAGAAGCTATAATATCTTACAAAAATCCCATATCTCATACAAGGAGTTATATTGTGTGGTTTTTGGAGATCAAAGGATAAATTTTCTCATAAATGTCAACCATGAAACTTCTCAAAAAACACATTCAGTATAATCAAACCATTGTGTGAAAAGAAAACCACAGACACAGTTTCAGTCTTTAGACATTACTTTAAAAAGCAACAATCCAAAACATTTCACAAGGACACAGAGTTTTTGAAAATAGTCCTTAAGAGAGAGCAAGCAAAAACAATATGGTGTGATATTTAGTAAATCCAAACTTCAGGTTCACAAAGCGCTTATAAATAGTGTGTACAGGTTGTAATGTTTAGATTTATTACTAACTCCCTCTCTTTCTAGATAGTTGGATAAGTTGGGCGTTTGTGACTGTAATGCATGTGACACAGCTTGTGGAAGTGAAAGGTCACTCTCTGTGTTGTTTCGTTTTCATAGACTTGCTGACAAATACAATATTGCATACAGATTTAAATATTCCATTAAGTAGAACAGAAAAATGTTAACACAGCAGTTTAGAAGTGGAAAAAGTCCTAAATCACCAACATCTTTTCCCTATGTGTCATAAATTGTGAAGATTAATTGATACTTTAGCTGAGTTTCAACGTGTGCTTCTCCCAATGATTTACACTTCTCTTGCTTACTTATTTTTTTAATGAATCCACTCATGTAGAGTCTAACATTTATCTCCAGCCTCAAATTTACTCAAATTAAGTTTATCTCTGTTCTGGAGTTAGAAATTGAGAGCCAGTGTTCCTGTACCTTCTCTGGCTCCCAGGTGATATCCTACCCTCTATGAAAAGCAAAGTACCTGGTATCTGTAGAAGCGGCCTCTCAAAGAAAAAGGTTGATGTGCTAGGCACCCGTAAAGGTCAAACTTTCCCTTTGTATAAATATCTGAATTCTGTTCATGGTGTTTCTCTCTCTTCAAGCAACTTTATTTCTTAGATCTCATTTTCTCAAACAAATTGGCTCAACCCATGTAAATACCTGTTTCCTTTCCTACTGCTGCTGTTTTATTTTCCTACACACATGGACCTCTTCTAAGCCAAATGTTTCAGGCAAAGGCAATGTCTTGGTGCTATTTGAACTTTGAAGTCACCATTACCAGAGGAACTTCACTAGTGATTTACGATTGCATTCTGTAGAAGGGCTAAAAATTATTGTCTAAGTAAATAAATTTTGATGAATTAAGTATTTACCTTTTACATTTTCACCCATAACTATCTTAATATGTATGTATGAACACTCATTAGGAAATAAGTCTAAAAGTCTTTAACTAGGCTATATCCTTAACATGGAAGATTTTGTAAAATTCTTAGCTAACAAGTATTCTCAGTGTATCTTCTCCAAATTAGTTATAAGTGTGGCCATTTAATCTGCTCTAATCTAAGGCAAATAAATTATTTTTATTGGAAAATGAGAGACATGTCATCATAACCTGAGCGATCATTTATGTTTTAGCTTCTTTATTGAGAATGTGTAGTTTGACTTCATAATTTTCTCCTTCTCTTAATAATCACATGCTTCTTGCCAAATTATTATAGTTTATCATACATTTTTAGAAACATTCTACCCATGTTTCCTCTGATATTCTGCAATAACAGAGGACAGTCACTTGCCCTGCAATTTGAAAGTCAGATTGAGAAAAGTTAAATACTGGCTCCCTTCTTCAACCAGCTTAAGTATCTGTCTCCTCACAGTCAGCTAGAACATCACTGAGGATGTTCTTTTTAAAATCTGGTAAATTATGTAGTGTTCAATAACACGTAAAAACCTTACAGACCATAAGGCTAAACAGCTTCTTCAGGAAATTTATTTAAATCTCCCACCTGATGACCTTCCACAGTGGTGAGAAACTAGAAATAAAATGGAATTACAGCCCTTTAGTTCTGTTTCCTTCAAGTTTTTTGGTTTGGGGCTGATTTGAAATGTTCTGGGATCGATGTAAACTTACACAAACCCCATTTTAACAGAATTCAAAATTGTTCATGACAAAAATGATCATCTCTCATCCACAAAACATGGCAGAAATTTTTATTGAACGGAGTAATAAAACCCTTGGACGTTGAAGAACCCAGGACATCTGTGGGGTTTTACTTTCCCCAAAAGCACCGTGTTTCAAGGGCCACAGCCCCGTTCCGCGCTCATGCCACCCTTTGGGCAGCAAGTTCATGTCTTCCTGGGCATCCTGCCCATTCTTGCTTCTCACAAACTCTGTGGCCCGTGGTGGAGGAGCGCAATTGGAAACTACTATATCCAAAAATAATCTCTTTTCTAATTTGTCTAATTATCTCATGTGAAAACAAAGAAGTGTGTGCCATCGTCTTGGGGCAAGCTTTGGTTTTTAGACTAAGTGCCATAAACAAGAAATATGTACAGAAACAGGCTGAACTTTTGCAAAGCATAGGAAAATATATGCCTGATTGGAAATAGTTCTATAGGACAAAGAATGTCCACGTTATGCTTTTCTTCTCCTTGCTTCTCAGGCTACATTTCTGCAAAGAAGTTCTTTTAGAATTTACTTGATATTTAGAAGGATGTGCAAAGCCAAGGCTACTATAGTTTTATTTATTTTTATTACTAAGCTAATGTTTGTTCATACTTGATGTCACTACAACAGACATGTGTAACATATATTATAACAGATACATTGTCAAAATTAAGTCAACTTTTATTTCAGGTAAATATTTTGGCAAATAGGAAAATAAACCTCACATTTCTACAGTTCAAAGTTTGAGCCTTTAAATTAAATGATGTATATGTTTAAAGAGGGCTAAAATATATATAGTTCCTTTAGCCCAAAAGAGATTTTAGGAGTAAAAATTACAAACACACACACACATACACACACAGGCAAACACCCGACCATGACTTCAAAGTGTGGAAGCTTGAACATCTCTTTCTTTCAAAGACTTCTGTCCTGTCTTTGTAGCTGAACAAAGTGACTGCACATGCACAGCACTCAACGGAATGAGATTTTCTCTTTCTTTTCCTCCAGCTCCTCTTCTCCCCACGGGGCTGCAAGCCCTGGTAGTTGATCTTCCTTATCAGACACCTTGTGTTCAAGAGGCATCCCAGCTTTCACAAAGGAGAAGAGGAAAATATTGCCCAGGTCCTTATCTAGGTCATGGAGCACAGTCAGGGAGCTGCAGGTTCTGACAGCTGTTCCCAGACACACCGTGCTGTGTGCAGAGGGGCTGCACCTGCCTCCAGATGCTGAGCAGCAGGTCCTCAGGATGCCAACAGCAGTTAGCGCTGTCACACTCTGCTAGCTTGGGACATATCTCCAGCTAGAAAGCTGCTGCCTTCAAAAGCTAGCTTTGGGTACTGCTTTATCTTATGTTGACAAGAAAAGCCAAGCCAAATGCTTCACTTCCCCATCTGTGCCGTATTAGACATCTGGATGAACTTGGCCCTTGTGTGCACATCAGCGTGATGGACATAGACTAGTTCTGTCAATGTCCACAGACCATTCACTCAAGTTGTGATTCTCCAAAAATATCGCTTTACCTGTATTTCTTAGAATCCCTTTTTCGTTGAGAGTATGACTCATAATTTGGATATATTAGAAGAGCTTAAGCAACAGGTTTACAGCAAGGACTTGTGGAAGATCTATATATCTTGAAAATTCCCCTGGTTACTCAATTTACTGATATTTAAGTACGTTCTTTTTGTTACTACATTAATTGTTGTGAACAACATATTATCATGCTCATTTCCCATAGCTGATTACCAATTATACAACATAACTTCAGGCAGAAATTCTTGAGAAGTAGAATTGTGTCCCTATGCAATTTTATGGACGCTTTCCTAGAAGCATTTATAAAAAGGGAATGCATATGAACATTTTGCATAAAGGTTTCCACTGCCGTGCTGTCTTACCCCCTATTTTTAAAATCTAGGACTCCTTTCCCCAACTTGCAGGAAGCACCACTGCTGTTATCACCCTTCCCTGAGACTTCACCATCAAGGTCAATGGTGAGTTCTCACCAGTTGGGACTCACTTAATCCAGAAGCCCCTGACACACTTGACCACATCCTCTTTGAAATAGTTCTTCCCCCTTAGATTCTATGGCTATTCAGATAGCTGATTCTCATATTTCAAATATTCCTTAGCTGTGTGCTTGTACTGTCTCTATCTACTAGACACACGGAGTTTAGCATTTGTCAGTGGTACTCCTCCACTTCTTTATTTTTCTATTTTTCCCACCTCTTTAGCCATTTCATCACTGCATTCTCAGCTTTTACTTGCCCTTGTAGAATTCCACACACTGCATAATTAGTCTCCAGTCATTTCCCTCCTTAAACCCAGTGCACAAGCATTAAAATTATGATTAAAATAATGATCAAGGACAATGATATAATCAATCAAACTTTCCAATACAGTTATAAAAATACACATCATGTCACAAACGAGCACAAGGTTTAACCAAATTAAATTATGCAGTCTTAAATCATTGCTTCTGTTTTACTCTTTTTATAAAAAATGTGGTTCATCTCTTGCTTTTCATGTTGAAAATGTCAATTATGGATACTCATTTTTCTCTAAACAAACAATGACAACGACAAAAATTCAAGCCATTATAAATTTTAAGTGTTTGTAAAATTGAAACCTACAGATTTTTCTGGATATGTGTTTATTGCTGCCTTTTGTTTTTAACCTGACTACCTGGAAGGTTAACTTCTGTTATGGTTTGTGTCTGGGTGTCCCCCCAAAGCCTCATGCGACCATGGGGCAGGCTTTTAGAGTTTGATTGATTATGGGTGTGAGAGCTACACCCGCCCTGGGGTGGATAGTTTGCATATGTAAGGGAGAGAAAGAGGGTGCTTCTGGCCATTTCCTCCCTTGTGTGTGTTTGTTGCTTTGGTGTGTTCTGCCGCCATGAGCTGTATGTAGCCCTCTGCCACATGCCACTCTGCCTTGTCACCTGCCAAGTATGGACTGAAACCTCCACAAACTGTAAGGAAAATAAACTTTTCCTTCCTTAATTTTGGGCATCAGGTACTTTGTCCCAGCAATGAGAGAAAAGTAACCAAGACAGAATTTGGTACCAGGAGTGGGGTCGTTGCTGTGACTATATCTGACCATGTGGTCCAAGAGCCTTTGGAAATGGCTTGTGGGAAGTGTTCGGAAAGGTTCAGAGATGTCACCTGAAAGAGAAGCGCTAGAACACCTTGAACTGTTCTGTCTGGGAGATTCTGGTCAGAGCTCAGAAGACCAGAAAGCTGATAGAAATCTTGCCAGTAAAGACCAGGTTTGGGAGGTTTCTGCTGTGAAGAAGGACTTCATTGGTTGTTGGACTCCAGATGATGTGTGTTATGGCTTGGCAGAAAGTTTGTCTGCATTTTGCTCATGTCCAGAGACTTTGCCTAAGACTGAGATTAAGGGTGGGAGCGGACTGATTAATCTGGCAAAAGAAATATCAAGGCAATCAATCATTGGGGCAGTGGCATGGCTATTGTTGGGGGCCTTTAGTCAGATTTATATTGAGAATCAAGAACAAAGAGCCCAGCAGGATGATTTAAAATGTTGTGAGTTTGGCTTGAAAGGAAGCTCCAGTAATGCTGTGGACTGCAAAGATAAGGCTGAGGAGCTCTCTATTGCTGAGAAGGAACAGGAGAATAGAAAAGATGGCCTGAGGGTATCACAAGAAGCAGAAATTCTCCAACCTTTGCAGCCTCAAAACAGCAAAGGTGAAAGACCTTGCCTTGAGAAGAAAGCTGCTGAGCGCCATGTTCCAGAAGGTGGCAGCGGCCGGACCAGGTTACAGAACGACGGCAGCATAGAGGATCTGATCCTCAGAGTTGGATTCAGAGTGCCCAGCGATCCAGGCACTCGACCCCTGTGGCCTAGAGAGAGGAAAACTTGGCTACTGCTCCAGGTGGCAGCAGACCTTGGCATCATCCCTGTGGCCCTGGCTTTAGGTGCATGGCAAATGCACAAGTTCTGAGGTTTAAGAGGCTTTTACCCAGATTTCAGAAAGCCTGGGAGGCCAGGCAGTGTGCCCCTGAGAGGGCAGTGTGTGAGGCTGTGAGTGTGAAGCAAAAGGTGCCCTGGAGACCTCAGAAGTTTAGGAAAGCCAGGACCATGGATCATCTAAGGAAAGCTGCAAGGAGGGAGCAAAGCAGGCCTAAGAGAGAAGCCATGGAAGCTGTAACCACCAGAAGTGACAGAGGGGTGGACTCAGGCAAGCCCTTTGGAGCTCACAATGTGCCACAGATTGCTTCAGATGCTGGTCATGGAACTACAGGACATAATGTTAGCTCTGCTGGATTTTGGACTTGCTTTGGTCCCAATGCTCTGTGTGCCACTGTTTGTACTTTTTGGAATGGTACTGCTTATTTTGTGCCATTGAGTGTTGGAAGTGTTTAACTTTTCATTTGTAAAGGGGCTCACAGCTAAGAGTTTGCCTTATATCTCAGAGGAGCCTTGGGACTTGGATTCTTCAGCAATGCTGAAATTGTTAGGACTTTGGCAACTCTTGCAGATGGACTAAATGCTATTTGTATGAAGGGATGGGCATGAGTCTTTGGGGATCCAGGGGTGGAATGTTATGGTTTGTGTCTGGGTGTCCCCCCAAAGCCTCATGCGGCTATGGGGCAGGCTTTTAGAGTTTGATTGACTATGGGTGTGAGACCTACACCCACCCTGGGGTGGATAGTTTGCATATGTAAGGGACAGAAAGAGGGTGCTTCTGGCCATTTCCTCCCTTGTGTGTGTGCTTGTTGCTTTGGTGTGTTCTGCTGCCATGAGCTGTAGCCCTCTGCCATGAGCCACTCTGCCTTGTAATCTGCCAAGTATGGACTGAAACCTCCACAAACTGTAAGCGAAATAAACTTTTCCTTCCTTAAATTTGGGCATCAGGTATTTTGTGCCAGCAACAAGAGAAAAGTAACCAAGACAACTTCCAAAAGGTTCTCAGTGGAAATCTTGACAGTGTTATGACATCTTGAACTGAAGTTCTTATGAAGAATCATTGTTCTAAATTTTTAGAGTACATTAATAGAACAGACAGGAAATTGAGTCTTGAAGTAAAAGTGGGAAAAAAAGACATCTGCCCTTTTATTTTTGTAATTGAAACTTTAGTAATGATTATGATAATTACACAATAATGATGATTTAACTGCTCATTTGAGTTAGAACTGACAAGACTAATGCATAACAAAAATACATTTATAATGGTATTTAAAAGGCATACAAATCAATTTTCATAAAACAACATATTTAAGATAATCTATTTACTTTTTTAAGATCACTCACATCCATTGCAGATGTCTTTGAAAAGTCTTAATACTTTGTTGCCTTAGAACTTAGTCTAAGAGAAGGATCAGTAAGTACAACACTAATGAGGGAATGCTTTTGGAATCAGCAGCTAAGAAAGAGAAAAAGAGGATTTATGATCAGGCATGGGAAGAAGTCAGGCTGCAGGACAAGCTCTAAGAATTCCTCAGCAAATCCAGTAAGTTTGGCTTGGCCTCCTCGAGTTATTCCCTATGTAGATAATGTTGGAACTTCTCCTCCTGCATCAATCACTGAAGGTGGGATGCTCGGTAAAGGGAAGTAACTCTTGCAGCGTGACTGTCTTCTACCAAGGCAGTGCGAAGGTCTGCATGCCGTTTTCCGCAGGGCAGATCTCCCAGCAGCTGCGAATACATCTTCCTCTTAAGGAATAATCAGGGCTGTGCATATTGACCTCCATGGTGGCTTCCAGGACACACTAATTTCTGTAGGTCCAGGAAGCAGTGCCTCCCAGAGGGTCTACCGAGCCTTTTCCCTCAGGGATATTGGCAGGAGAGAGTTAGAGAGGCAGGAAGTCCCCAACCTTTCTGTGGGGACCTGCTTCCCTCATCTGCTTTGCGTTCTCCAGCCCACGACCCCCGCTCACACCCCCGATGGTGTCAAGTCATCTGGTGGCAGGAAAAAGGTCATCAGGAGTGGCTACATCTTTCCATTCAGTATCAAAATTCAACAAAAGAGCAACCAAAGTAGAATAAGTATGTAATGGCAATGAAGAGATCCTCTTCCAATAAAGAGATCCTCTTCCAGATGAAGAGGGTCGATTCTCCCAGCTAGATCAGTTGCTTCTTTTCTTATTTGGGGATTCCTTGGTATTGAAATTCAAACTTATTATTCATGTAGCTTTTGCAATGTTCTTTTTTGGGGCTCAAAGCCTCTTGGTTCATATAGCACAGATTTGCTCCAACTTATATATTTGTGGATCCAGTTACTCTGCATTTTAGAGGTTCTTCTTTCTGTCTCTCTCTCTCTGTCTCTTTCTTTGTCCCTGTCTCTGTCCCTCTCTCTCGTTTATTTATTTCCTCATTCCTGGTGAGTAGTGCTTCAGTCTTATAAAGTGTTACCTGTGAGTGGTTGCCTCACGTGAGCCTTCACACTCCCATGTTATCAGTCTTCAAAATCATGCCCGTCTGCCCTGTGCAGCATGTAAATCTGGACTGGAAGTCGGGTGATCCCCTATACATTCCAGGCATTCTTTTCTGTACACCCCTGGGTCTAACATGATAGTGCTTAGACCACTAATGAAGTGAGTTACAAACATTGCAAGTCCTTGGGTAGTGATGTTTGGGATGTTTAAAAAGGGAAATAACAAATAAATACTGAGAATATATGTCTATTACTGTCAAAATTTATTGTGGCTACAGGGAGGAGAGATCCAGTGTAGTCAATCTATAAAAAAAATAGTTGTAGATTCCTTCAAGGGAAGCTACCACATGAGGGACTTGCTACTGGTGTATCATTGGAAGGTTGGAAACAGTTCTAGCAGTTGTCACATCAGCCTTGCTAACTTGAACCTCTGCTTCTGGCTTATGCATGTTTCCATTTATATCATCATGGTGGCTCTTAGAGGGGTTCATTTTAACAGAGTCTATTTCTGCTACACTTCTGGATTCTTGTACTCTGAGAACAGAAATTTGGTGAACTAAATGCTTATAATTTTGACTACCTGCTTAGACTCTCTTGCATGCTGGGTGTTTTTTGTTGGGGATGCAATCCATGCAAAGGTCTTCACAGAACGTGCCCACTTCCCTGCATCTATCCATGCGTTTGCACCAAGATTGTTGATTTTTCAGTCTTTTGGCCCCAGCCCGTGACCATTTTTCTATGGTTTATGAGTCCATTTCTATTTTTTTTTTCTTTTCTTTCCTCACAGATTTCATGGTTAAACATACATCTAGAATCCTACCCTTGAGGAGACTTCTCTCTCCCGGCAGTCTATTGAGAGTTGCACTTGACTGGGGTTATTCTCCAGCCGCCTTCCTTTGTGGTTCGTCCTCACATATGAAGCTGACATATGGTGAACAAAGTTGGAACTTTCTCTTCATAACAAACCCGCGGTAGGAACTGATAGGCAAGTCTTGTTGTGAAAATGATAAACAATGTGGGATCTGGCTTAGCTGTGAAAACAAATTGTCTGTGACCTCCAGGCCTGCTGATGTTCAGCTCTGGGTGCATCATTTCCATTTTAAAACAGAAGGTTGTGAAACCTCTTCACTTTTC
This sequence comes from Chinchilla lanigera, assembly GCF_000276665.1. Classification (NCBI taxonomy): domain Eukaryota; kingdom Metazoa; phylum Chordata; class Mammalia; order Rodentia; family Chinchillidae; genus Chinchilla; species Chinchilla lanigera. The sequence goes on along the minus strand of NW_004955447.1, from coordinate 7,597,924 downwards.
TGGCTTGATGTGCCGAAAGTCACCAGCATCAGCAATATGACACCATGATCACAGTCAGCCTCTCTACTTCTGTTGAGTGCTGACATACTTTATTTTTTAAATAAATACAATTTTCCACTGATAGTGGCTTGATCTCTTTCCATCCTGCTACCCATGGTCCTTGTGATTTGCCCAGAGACACAATGGGCCATAGGCACAAAGTGGTGTTTCCCCCATCACTGATATTTCCAGTACCGTTGGGTGTAAGAGCTGCTTGAAGCACAGTCCAGGCTGAAAGAGATGGCCCCTCACAGATGGACGCTTCTGTGTCACTCAGGTAATGGGTGTGGTAGTATTTCCAGGTGTAGAATAGGATATACATAGAGTCTGAAGAGACACACACTGTGGTATGTTCCTTTCTACTTTTGTTATGTTTTTAATTTTTGTCAATAGGGCATCTTGATAGAGATGTCTTAGCATGCCTGAGGCCACATGACACAAAAGAATTTTTCAGATATTCTGTGCCCATCAATACCAAGTTTATCACTTCCCTCTGGAGCACATATGTTTTAACAAAGGTCAAATACACTTGCAATCTCTTGCTTTTCTCGTCCCATGAGCATGGCATTGTTGATAAACTAGATTGGCCTTGCATTCTGCAGTATGTGAGGAGAAAGGAAAACAGTGGGACATGCTAGGGAATATGGACAGTCTTTGTTCCTTTCTTTGTGATTAAAAATGGCAAATAAATCACATATGCACAAACACACACACATTCACACACTCACAAGTGACCTCATGCTTTGTATGTGGAACCGTGTTCATCAGCTTTGGCAAAAACACTGTAGCATATTTGTCACAGCAGAGACATTTGAATGAGGTTATTCTCATTCCCTGTCATCCTCCACCTAGGTTTTCCAGGCCATGGGTTGTTGAATAAAGTGGAGGCAACCACCCCTTCCATATCGTTTAGATTTTTAAGGATGGCAGCACATTCCTTTAGCCCCTTGAGTTGCAACATGGACATGATTCACTCTTTTGACCTGGGCTGAGCCTGTTTCTGGGTTTCCCTGTGATCTTTTCTACCACAATTGACCCTCTGTCCTAGCCCACCAAACCGGTGTAGGGGTTTTCTCACTGGGATGGAGGCAGCCTTATTTCCACATCAGCCCAGCACATGCACGGTCATGACAAATTGTAACACAACCATGGTTACAATGGCCAGGAGGAGATCCCAAGAGGACTCACACTGTCTGGCAGAGGTATTTTCTTCAACAAGCTGGAAAAAACTCAAGTCCTAAGGACTACTTCTGCATACTCAGAACAAATTATAGGATTTGAAGATTACCCACATTGTAGTGCATTCATCCAGCTGTTCCTATCAAATTTGTCAGAACAAATTATTTCTTCACAGAGGACCCAATATTAGCATGGCAGACATGCTTTGGGGGTTCTACTGCCTTTGAAATGCAGTCCTGGGTCTTCTATACAATTTCACATGCTCTTCCCTGTGGGAAATGGAAACCATTTTCTATACAGCTAAGGAGGCCTTCTGACTTTCATACCTAGCTTTAAACTGAGTATTAATGACTCTTACTTTGTAACTGTCCTGTTCTAAAACACCATTTGTGCCCAGTAACAGCAATTCAGTCTCACTGACTTTGTACGTAACTCTTGCACTGTTTTCCCTAAATTCCTGATACATCATGCTGCTTAGTACATTCCACTACAGTGGCCACGCACCGCAATTCATTACAAGGATAAAATTTAGCAGTCACACTACAGACTTGTGCCAGGGGCTACTTAGAGTCCACTTACCATTACTAATAGAGTTCTTAATACCATCTGGGTATCGGACGATCCAACTCCAAACTTCTGTGTTAGTCTCTGCCCACTTTAGTAACTTCCAGAAACATCTGTGATTGGTGAGAGCCCCCTTGTAAAGAAACTCTAGAATAAAGGTTAGGGTGGGGGAATTACAAGCTATGAAAAGAACTGAAAAGGAGAAGAGCTGAAGTGAGAAAGATACCAGGCTAGACACGGATAGGCAAAATGCTCAGCTCATTCTGTGGGGAGCTTCGGCTGTGGGATGGTCCTTTGTGTTTGTCCCAATTTGTCAGGCTTGTCTTAGTATAAACCGTATTGGTGACCATGTATTGGATGCAAATTTTCATGGAATATAGGTCAGTTTTGGTGAAAGGGCTTTCTTTTTTCAAGAGATTTGATGACTGAGGCTGTGTGTTGGAAACACTTCCAGCAATGGGAACAACAGGATTCTGGGCCCTAAAGGTAGATTTACACATCACAGCACAGTGCAAACCCGGAGTTCAGACTACTTTGTTTAGGTGCTAGAATAATTAGAGTTTAATCAAGTTATTTTCTTTCATTTTTCACTTCATCAAAGTCCTTTCATTTATCAACCCAATAAACACACTTTCTTCCTCGTTCATCTGTTCTGCTCTGCTCCACTATCTAAGGAGGTCGAAATGATTAAAGTTGTAGGTTGAAAATCAGATTGAGGTTTTGAAAAATATGTAGAGATTTGTTATTATCATTTACTTCTAACCATATCTGTTCATATTCTCTGCACTTCTTGATTTTTCTTGTAGGACATTTCTTACCGAATGAAAAGCACATCTTTACTTACATAATTTTAGTTAGCTTCAAATGGCTTTCAACTGCATAAAATTATTTTTTTTCCTTCCAAGTGGACACTAAGAAACATAAACACAATCAAAATTATTTCTCTTTCATTATAGTAATTCTTAATATTATTGCCCCTGACAATGAAAATGAGGGCACAATTTTATTTTTGCGTGTGTGAACTACTTCTGTCTTTGATTAGAAACCTAAATCATCTCTTTGACCCCAAGGAAATTATCATTAGTGCACCCAGCACCTTTGACACCTGGAGCAGATTGATTTTTTAACATCACACATTTTCACATGACAAAATTATCTTCAGTAATAGCTCTGCCATGAAATAAATAATAATGATGGCCAGAAAAGAAATACTGATGAAATATAATGTTATTGAACTTAATATATAATTATCACACTAAGTATGAATAAATAAAAGTAAAATAGACTTTGTATCACAATCACATGAAGAATATTAAAAACTTTTCAAAGACTGCTGTATTTTAAAATAAAGAAAATTAAACTTTCCTTACATATTGATTTGGCATGCTAAATACTCACAACTACAGTTTCTGTTTTAGAAGAACAGCTTATGAAAATTTCCCAGTGACTTCGTCAAAATTGATCTTCATGTAACCATGTTTACTAAGGTAACCTATGGTCAGTCTAGCTTTGTTCATAGTTAATAAAAGAATGCCTTTCAACTTTTATTTCAAAAAGTTTCTCATATAAAAATAGTTACATAGGGTTAATAGTTACATAGGGGCCAGGGATTTAGCTCAGTAGCACAGTGCCTGCCTGGTAAGCTCAAGGTCGTGAGTTCGATTCCTAGCACTGGAAAAAAAAAACAACAAAAAAAAAATACTTACATAAATTATTTAGAAAAGTCCTAAACATAAAGATAAGTGTTCAGAAATATATGTGTACCCCACTTCACAATGAATTTCATCAACAGCAATTCTATAGTGTAAGCATGCTCAATCTTCCTACTCAGGAGCTCACAGAGCAGCTGTAATACTTTCTCTCTATATTTTGATAACTTTGGGGTTCCCAGTCTCAGAGAAAAGCACATAAGGAGGAACTTTTAAGAAATACAACAGTTTTCCTGACTGACTTTTTTTCATTCAAAAAAGACACAAAGGCAAATTCTGGCTCCTTACCTGTGTAATTTATTCTCTAAGCAGTCTGTGACAGTGTTTCTAAACATAAAAATAAACATAATGATCATCTAGGGCCTGGAGGTCCTGCTGCAGACATTTTGAATTAGAATTTCCCTCCTTTGATTTTAAGACAAGAGTCTCTATGTGCAACCCAGGCTGGCCTTGAACTCATAGTGATCCTGCTGTCTCAGACTCTGGAGTGCTGGTGTTACCACTACATTTGGCTTGATTTAGAATTTCTGAGAGTGAATTCTAAAATTCTAATTTGAAGAGAGAAGAAAGAGAAGGCCACTCACATAAAATGATCTTTCTTCACTTCTCAAAGTCTTTCATATATGAGTTGTTCATCTTTCCATCCTGAAAAAAATTCTTCAATTTGATCTTTACCACTTTTGCCCCTTCCTATGAAATCACTGTCTTTCTAGACTCCTTTGCTAATGCCTCTTCTCTTATTAACCTAGTAGTAGTGGGACCCCTGAAAATTCAGCTAGGGACCCCCTATCTTCTCGGTAGCCTCTCCCTAGCCTGTCAAATAAAATCCTAATATTTTTCTCTCTGTGACTTTTTACATTAACTCCTGTAATCATTTATCCCAGTATATTCTTACATGTTTGTGAAGCCTGTCAAACTTAATATACTATAAACAACACCATCAGTCTTTTCATTTAAATGTGCTTTGTCTTCACTTTTCAACTTTAGTAATGACCCCATAGGGCCCAGAAAAACATGCTTCTCTATTTCTTCTATTTCCTCATCTCCCATATTCAGTCTGTATAAAATTCCTGCTAACATACTTAGACATGTTTCATATCAATGACATTTTACTCTATCTTAGATATCATCTCTTGATTCCAAGTCTTTCTTGGGCTTTGGCGATGGCATCTATTTACCTTTGCCACAAACCCAGTCTGTACACACAATATGAATGAGCTATAAAAATACTAACATCTTATTTAAATGCTCTATGTAAAACCAAACTTTTTGTTTCCTCACAAAAAGCCAGACCTAGCCTAGTTTGCAAAACCCTTCCTGACCTAGATTTGTTCACTTCCAACTTCATTTTGTACAGTATCCTCCTCTTTTACTAAATTCTAGTTGCATGGGTCTTTCTTTATGTCCAAAATGCCAAGTGCTTGTATATCTCAGCTATGCTATGGTTTGCATCAAAAATATTTCTAAGAGGCTCATGTGCTAAGAAGTGGAGCTTTCAGATGTCAACCGGAGCACTGGGCACTGGACGATCATGGGGTGTCTTGTTGGAGGGTGTGGGTCATTGGGATGCATGACCTAGTGTGCAGTGTGCGTGTTCTCTGGCCCTCTGTCTCTCTGTGGCTCTTCACACATCTCTCTGCAAGGCAGGGTGCCATTCTGCCTTGAGCCAGCTGACCTTGAGCTGGAACCTCTGAAACTGTGACTCAAAATAAATTTTTTCCTTGAAGTCACACATGTCGTATATTTTGTCTAAACAACAGAAGAGATGACTACCACATAAAACTGGTGTGGGGAAAGTGGGATCATTACCGAGAGTATAATGGACCATATAGTTCAGAAATCTTTGAAACTAGTTTGTCAGAGGAGTTTGGAAAATTCTAGACCTGCATGTTAAAGAACCCTTAGAATGCTATAAGCAGAGCTTGATGGGTGACTCTAATTGGAATTCAGACCAAAATGCTGAAAAGAATGTGGATATTGACTTGCTCATGAAGCTTCAGATGGGAATGACCATCCATGAGGAACTGAACCAGAGGCTGTGCACGTGACATTCTGACAAAGAAATTGTCTACATTTTGTCCATATTCTAAGACTTTGTGAGAGGCTGAGTCTAAAGTAGTGGCCTAATTAATCTGGCAAAGGAGATTTGGAGACAGAGCAACATTCTGGCTATGTTATGCATATTGCTGGCTGCTTTTAGCTAGATTTACAGTGAACATCAGAAGCAAAAATAGAACAGAAAGACTTGAAATACTGGAGCTTGGAAGGAAAAGATGCTCCTCTGAATTGGAGGCTAATGAAGGTATAGTTGTTGAAGAGATTAAGTCATTAAAAAGTGAAGTACAAACATTATACTGACGCAAAAGGAAAGATGAACAGATGGTATCTCAGGAACTGGCTGGAGTCCATTCATGGCCAGCTCAAGACTGTAAAGTTGTTTCAAAGACTTCCCTTTAACAAGAGCACCACAGGGCATCCTGCTCACATGGAACTACTTAAGGATATTTTACCCTACTTTCTGCCACCAAGGCATACAAAGGCCACTGCAGCCATAGTCCAAGGAGACCTGACTAATGCTCACTATCATAGCAAAGCTTAGCATTGCTCATGTGATGCTACATTTGCAGACACGCAAAATGCAAGGGTTCTGGAGGGTACTATCTAGAATTCAATGCAAGAACTGAAAACTTAGTAATTTGTTTCAGGATTAGAGTCCCTGCCAGGAGTCCCTGGAAGCATGATGTCTGAATCCATCAGTTTAACTAAGGCTACAAGGGAGACCTGAGTAAGTTGGAAATGCCTGGAATGTGGAACATCTGCAAGAAAAGTTGCAGGTAGTGAGCAGAGGGAGCCAAGGAGAGATGCATGTAGCCAATAATCAGTAAGGGCACATAGACAGGACAGCTCATCCTACTGTACCCTTCTGTCATGATCTTTCTGCTTTGGATCCGGCTGACCATGGAATGGAGCCTCTGAAACCATGGACCACATAAACTTTTGGGCTTTAAGTTGCATGTATCAATTATGTTTTCACAGCAATGGGAAAACTGACCAACACGATACTTTTTCTTGTAAAAGAAATGGTGGAGATAGTTGTTATTATTCTTTAAAATTCCACTCAGATGTCATGTCTTCACTGAGGCAGTCTGCAGCCACACTCTGAAGAAGTCTCACTTCCACTACAGCCGTTTTTGACTAGAGTGCTCCGTGTTCCTCCACTTCTACAAGCACTAGTAAGTTTTTTCATGTTTCTGCACATTAACTCACATGCCATGGCCCACACAGTCTCGCATTCCCCTAACTCAAATCCTTGCAACTCCATGAGTGGGGTGAATTTTCTTCGTTTGACTTAGTTGTACTTAGAATAATTCTGAAGCCTTTTCTGCACCTTACTCTTTGCTCATGGAAATAGGAGTGACTTAACTGATAAATGTGCTTGTCTGAGGAGCTGAAACACCATTGTCTAGCTCCTGCCTAATCTTGTTGATGTCTGTCTGCATGAATAAAGAGCACAGTCTGATTTGTGTCTTTTTAAATGTCCTGTACCTCAGATGAGTTTTTCAATGCTGTCTTTGATGTCCTGATAAGCAAGCTTATTTAATTCAGAAAAGTAATGGTAACAACTGACCATCTAGTCTCAGTTATACTGAACTGTGCATGATAGCCTTACAGTGATTTTATTAGAGCATATTTAAGTATTATTTCAAAAAGCTGGATTTAGGCCACAGACTAGCAAAGTGAGGTCTGCGTGTAACTTTCTCTTTGCAGTTTTTAGTGAACTAACTGAACTACCCGATTTGTTGTTGTTATTCTTGTTTTAAGGAAGAAAAGGTTGGTTTTAATTAGTAAAACCAACATAAATAGCTTTAGGGTTCTTAGCAAGCAAAGGCTTTTGAACTTGGCAGATTTAGAAAAAAAATTACAAATTTGTTCACAAGGGTGATAGGTGTGTTATTCAACAGAGTTTCTTACATGGCAGGTTTAGAAGCACTGACCTCCTAACATGTGTATTGGTTTATTGACCTTAGTATATCAGTGGTCAGGTGTGGGTTGCTGCAGCTTGATTTTGAGATATGGAAGCATAGCATGCTCTGATGTTTCAGAATACTAAAATGAGGATAAGCTCTGATCAGTCTTTAGTCTGCAGAACAATTTGCAGTTCTCTTATATTTTTCGTTAAGGTACATAAGCCAGGACTCTAGCTACAATGTGAGTTTAGTTCAATGATTACTTCAGAGTATTAGCAAGGTTCAATCTTAAATTTATTAGTGCATGCCTAAGTACGCAACGCTATGGAAGTCATCCAAATCTTATCATTTTTTTACATTATGAAATATGTTTATCCCCAAAGACTTTTTTAAAATTTATGTCTCCTATTTAAAGATTTTTAATAATTCCTCTCCACTATCTGGTCTTGATATGGCAGCTCTTTTAAGCAGTAAACATCATGGATTTTTAATGACCTAAATCTTAACAAGCTAGTCTGGAAACAAGGGGAGGAGGAATAGACTACCTCTAGATGTACAGTGTAGCTTGCACATACAGGTGTCCTAGTCAGCTTTGTGTTACTGAAGCAAAATACCTAAAATAATGAGCTCAAAAAGAAAAGATGTTATTTGCTTTATAATTTTAGAGGATTTAGTCCCTAGTCAGTCAGTAAGCCTTTGCATTTGCTCTTCTTGAAAGGTATATCATGGTGGAAGACATGAGGTGGAGCAAGCTGCTTACCGCTTGGTACCAAGGAGACAAAAAGGAGAAAGACTCCAGAGTTCCACAAACCCCTTTCAGTATACACTCCTGTGGGGAACCACTCAGACTGCTTCAAAGCTCAGGAACATCTAAGGACACCTGAGGATGTGACCCTTCTTGTCTAGCACAGGTGCACAGAGGGATACAATTATGTCACCATGACTTAGCACCTGTAAACTGCTGCTTATGGCACTGTGTAAGAATGTAAATATGAGATAACAACCTGTATAACAATTGTACAACAAAGACGCAGGTTCTCACTCCAGTTCTTTTGCTCTGCTCTGCTCCATGCTGCCTGCTGTTGCTGCTGATGTCTTCTACACGTGTTTTCTTTAACCTTGGGACCTCATCTGCAAAAATCTCCCTTGGGCCCCCATGAGTGGGCCAACAGCTCCATTCTTTTTCTCCCTTCACCTTGCCTCTTTTCATCCCCTTCCAGTACCACCATGGGCTGGAGACTAAGACATAATTAACACATATATTTTGGGGAGCATATATTAAAACCATAATCAGTGGTAACCATATATGTAGTCCATTCAGTATAATCAACCCTGTAGCCACAATTCAGGTCCTCCTCACATCAAAATATACTTGCTGCTTATCCAAAAATTTCATCCATTATATCACCAACACAAAGTTTAAGTTTTCATTGACTGCAGTAAGATTGAACATACATGAGGCTCATCAGCTATATCCCTACTTCAAGTGAGGGTCTCCCCACTAAAAGGACATGTTATCTGCCACCAAAGGTGCATTGGTGAGAGATGGAATTGAAACAAAAGATGCAACCATTAGAAAAGTAAGAGGTAATATGCTCTGGTGCACAGGTGGGTACAGGTCTCTCATATCCTACTCTCTTGATTAAGGCCCAAATGTACTTCTTGGAAGTGCTTCTCTGAGTTCCCACAATACATTCTCCATGTTATTCTTTTGTTTTTTCCTCTCTTTGTTTCTTCTTTCTTTCTCATCTTCTTTTGCTATTAAGAAATATCTTGGCTTGGTGTAGTTCAGTGGAAAATCTTGCCTAGTATATATGAGCCTATGGATTTAATCCCCAGCACCAAAAAGAAAAGAAGGCAAGATGGAAAGAAGAAAGGAAGGAAGGAAGGGAAGAAGGGAGGGAGGAGAAAAAACAGCACCAAAAAGAAAAGAAGGCAAGATGGAAAGAAGAAAGGAAGGAAGGAAGGGAAGAAGGGAGGGAGGAGAAAAAAAGAAAGGAAGGAAGAAAGAGAAAAAGGAAAAGAAGGAGGAAGAGATAAAGAACTAAAGAAAGGTCTTATGTTGGTAATTGAAAAGCTTTTTCAGTTGGCTCCCAGGAAGTCAGAGCTGGGGGCTCTTCTTGTATTTCTATGGCTCTCTCTCTCTTTGGACCTTTTAGGTCAATGTCTACAAATTCTTTGGGGATATTTTATATAATAAAATGTAACCCATTTCTTGAGACAAAAGGTGCTACACAAATCTTGAGGAAAGCTGTTTCTTACTTTGAAGTGAATTTTAGATGCTGCGAAAAAATATCCTTTAAAAACACGTAAGCATTTTTGAGGGGTTTAGCTAACAGGGTCTAGAAGCATTTCTATGCACCTTGCAAAGATCTTAACAGAATGTCTTATACCCTCGATATGACCTTTGACCCAAGGAGGGATTTTTAATGCTACATCATGGATTTAAATGTTGCCCTGAAGCCACTTCTTATGTTAAGAATCTTTTGCCATCTCGAGAGGCTGAGAATGAAAACAGCTTTATTTTTAAACCTAGAAAGATCTCCATTGAAATTTTCCTCTAAATAAAGCTTGAAATTTACATATTTTCTGATTCAGTGCATTTTTCCTCTGCAACACTTTAGAATATGTGTGAAGTACAGTCGCTTGATGCTTCCACCATTCTGCTTAGAAACCTCCCTAGTATGAGCCACAACTTAAGAGGATCATTTTTCTATTTTTAAAATAATAAACTTAGTGTTCTTGTGGAAATTATCCAGATTACCATTTCCAATCTCCAGTTGTAATTTTGATTTTTTTTTCCAGTTTCTACCTATGGCTAATCCCAGAGCCTGTGTTTTATGTTTTAGGACTTTTTAGAGCGACACTGCCTTCAAGTCACCCATGTGGCAATACTTGTATCAATTATCAGCTATAATTTAAACCGTAATCAATGTCTATCTAACACAGGTATTCTACAATACTACCTCAAAAATGGAAAAAAGTTCTTTTAAAATATTGCTTAAATTGTATCACAAAATCTCCCTGTTATATCTAGGACTGAATATAGGGCAATTCAGTATCTACTGAAAGACGATATGTTTTTTTTTTCCTCTCTATCCATTTTGTTTGTATTTCTGAAATAATTTGGAAATTAAATGCAGCACTTGTTCATCTTCTCACAAGCAAGACTGAATATATGTTTGGCATAAGTAATGATGCTTGGAATACAATAGTATTTTTTTTGTCTTGTTTTTTTTTTTTTTTTTTTCTGGTACCGGGAACTGAACTCACGACCTTGTGATTGCCAGGCAGGTTCTGTGCTGCTGAGCTAAATCCCCAGCCCCTACAATAGTATTTCTATAGGTATTTCCTAAACGAATGCATTCTGAATGCACAACAAATGACGAAAACTTCTTGGAAACAATCTCCAGAAAGACTGCAGGTAAATGGATAAAGAAAGTGTGGTATTTATACACTATGGAGTATTACTCAGCCATAAAGAAAAATAAACTCATAGGAAAATGGATGCACCTTAAGGCCATAATGTTGGGTGGAATAAAAAAGTCACAAGGGTTTAAATGTCACATAGTTTCTCTTACATGAGAAACCCAGAGTAAAAATAAAGAATGAAAAATAGATAACAGAAAGTAGGGAGGTAGATTATATGTTTGGTAGGGAATCAAGAGATGGGAGGCGAAGGGGAGGGAAGGATAAGAGATGGGAGAGGAATGGGGTATGTTATGTATGTATACCACCGCCACACAAGGACTGTAACACTGTGTATGGAAAATGCGTATACAAAAGAAACAAAAGAAAAAAGGGGATCAAGTGATAAGGGGAGGAAGGAGGAGAAAAAAGGAATTAAAATGTGTTGTACACAGGCATGAACTTCCCACAAAGAATATAAACATTATGTATCACACATACGTACTAATAAACTAAAATAACAGTAATAATAATGACAATGATAATTTAAAACTAGCTGCAAACTACACAAGATGGCCCTCCAAACCCCCAGGAAATTGTACTTTGAATATCTTTAATAACAAAGACGATGCATGTAGAATCATGTAATACATCCTACTGAACAAATTATGTTGTATAATATATATATCTATACCTTGACATATTTATATAAATCTATATATTAATACACAGATTAATCCATACATTGTCACAGAGATTCAATAAAATCTTATATTAAGGATTAAAACATAGGGCTGGGGATTTAGCTCAGTGGCACAGTGCCTGCCTGGCAAGTGCAAGGTCCTGAGTTTGGTTCCTGGTACCTGAAAAAAACTAAAAAAAAAACAAAAAAGGGTTAAAACATTATCTCAGAATCAAAGCAGGTGAAGTCCAGAGCAAATCCTATGTCTTCTCTTCTGCAAACATCAGTGCTAATTATCTCTTCAAAATCTAATAGTTTAAAATCAGAGATCTTGGAAGTGTAAAATTTCATTTTCTTTCCCAACAGCAATAGGACTTAACCCTAGGTTTCACATTCTATGTTCCAGAAAAATTGAAGTGTTTTTAAAAATTATTTCCATTAATAAAAACAGACATACACTGATGCAGAAATACCATCCACATAAATCTTTCCTTTTATATGAACAGTTATGTGGGAAAAAAAAATCATTTGTACATATGTACTGTTGAAGGTAAAGTAAACTGAATATATTTGATTCTGAAAACAAACCAGTATCTTAATACAGAGCATTAAGCATATGAGTTGGTTTAAGTACTTTTGTGAATGGAAATCCGTATTCATATAATTCATACATTTCACATAATTATGTGAGTTAGGCATTCACATAATTACTAAGATATATCTAAAATTAAATTTACTTTTTTCTCAATGTTCATTTAGCATGAGACTATGCAAGTTTTAAAATATATCTTAGGAAAGAAATTATACATTTTCCTTTTTGTGCATGTGCCCATTTTGTTCTGTTGGTATCTAGATCCTGTCCTGGACAGGCGGAGCCTAGCATGACTCCCAGGATTTCTGCCCACTGTGTAAAATGCCTTTTACAATCTCCTCCTCTTGGGAGTGAGACTTCTGACTAAGAGATGAGTCTTTGTGTCTCTCTCTTCATTCTGCATTACGAGGAAGGAAAGGATCTTCGCAGACCCAGATAAGGACTCTGAAATGTTCAACTTTGATTTAGTTTTGAGAGGCATGTGGGGAGGTAGACCCAATCTTATCCTGTGAGAACTTTAAAGGGAAAGGGAGCTGATTGTCTACCCTAAGCCCAGGACATTTTCTTCCTGGCCTTGAGGAGGCACCCACCGTGAGGTCTACAGCTCCACAAAGACGAATGGGGCCAACAACAGCATGGGATGTAGAATCTATTAAAGAGGTTCCCAAGGTCCAGAAAGGCAAACAGCACAGTCCACACCTATGCTGCAGTATCAGCAGTTAACAGGTTCCTGTTGTTTTAAACTAATAAACATGCTGTTGTATAGAAATCCAGTACAATTTCAAAAAAGAGAAGAAACTGAAATTATATTTGCATATTTGGAAATTTAGCATGCAAACAAACTAGCTGAGAGGTATATCATAGTAAAAAGCAAAGCAAACAGGAAGTAGGATCAACATACCGTTGCTCCTGGTCCAGGGACCACACTCGAAGTCCCTGGGTTTGCAGCACAAACAAGATTCAAACCTTACAATTAAACTATTCAGAACTCATAGCAATTTGGTTGATCCACTAAGAAATAAATATGTGTCCCAATGAAACTACGAGGATTTACAGTAAAACAAGCAGAAAATACAAATTTAAAAATATTGAATGTAAAACAAAACCAAAATTTATTGAAATACAATGATTTCCCTAGGAAATCTGGGCACACTTACCACAAGTGAGTGCAAATACTAGTCCTAAATTCCTAACTAATATAATAATATTTTCATCAGAAGGGAAAAATATTTTCTTGACTCTGAGTTTTTAATCTGTAAGTTTCACAGACCTAATTTGCTCTGTGATATAAATTACAGTTCTGATTATTTCCATTGATTAAATTGATTTATGTTAATCACCAAATCCCGCAGGTGTATTTTCAAAGGTCTGATTTAGGTTAGAAAGTCGCTGAGGCATGGCCCCACACCTATCATGATGGTATAACATGCTGGCCCCGCGTCTCCATGCACTCAGCAGTTACATGAATGAACCTGTTGTTATGGTTTCTTTGTGTGTCCCCCCAAAGCCTCATGCAGTCATGGGGCAGGCTTTTAGAGTTTGATTGATTATGGGTGTGAGAGCTGCACCCGCCCTGGGGTGGATAATTTGCATATGTAAGGGAGAGCAAAAGGCTGCTTGAGGCCATTCCTGGCTTTTGTGCTTGTTGCTTTGCAGTGTTCTGCTGCCATGAGCTGTAGCCCTCTGCCATGTGCTACTCTGCCTTGTAACCTGCCAAGTATGCACTGAAACCTCCACAAACTGTGAGCTAAATAAACCTTTCCTTCCTAAATTTTGGGCGTCAGATATTTTGTCCCAGCAACGAGAGAAAAGTAACCAAGACACCTCTACTTTCAGAGACGAGGAAGCACCACCAAACCCGCTGTGACAATGACAAGCAAATGACTTAGTTCCCTGCCCCTGCAGTTTACTTTTCAGAAAACTGCTACAGTTCTGGGGGAAAATGTTGGCTTCTCTTTAAGATCATTCAGTTTTCATATCTTTGTTTTTGGGTGCTTTGTTGTTGTTGCTTTTTGTATTCCACCTGAAACCCCAGCCCACTAATATTTTAAGTACTCCTAAATTTTGAACTTTTTTTACCCCAAAATGCATGCACATACTCTGGCATTAAAAGGAAACCAAATTGTTCATTTTATTTTCATTTTTCCCTTTCCTTCCTTTCACTGCCCCTCCTGGGGAATGGAAGGATAAGGATGCACACTGCGCTGCCCCTGATTTCCTCATTTTCACTCTTTTCAGTCCAAGTGAGAGTTTCTATCCCTGGGCTCTACCATGAACCTCATTCTGTTCTTACTTAGAATTTCCCTCTTTTCATATTTATTTCTACAACTGCCTTTTAAAATTCCTTGAAACCATCCCTCCAACTAATGTTATCTTCACCCAATGGCTAGCACAGTGCTTTGTACAAGGAGAACACCAAGCAAATACTTTGAAGAAAACAACATTTGATAAAAAAAAAAAAAATCTTTCTGTATGTACTGTATATTTATAGCAGAATAATTTTAACAAATTCAACTTAATTTCTTAACCTGAACCCAGATTGAAAGACAGAATATCATCGTATCATATGTAACTATTTTTATAAGATGAATGAGGAGACACCACAATGTTTATATGAGCCTGGTTTTCCACAGAACGGCACATGGTGCAGTATTCATCCTATTTTTTTATTACATCTTATAAAGACATTCGCACAAGAACACTTCCAGAACTGCTTCAGAAAGTAGAATGATGAGATAAGTGAAAGGTACCATTTTTTGGGCAGGGGAGTAGTGATGGTGACTATGTGTTTTCTATACATTTTTAAAATTTAAATATCCATACTTCATACATCTAGAAAAAAGCATCTTGAAGCTTATATGGAATCAGAAGGGACTCAGAATAGTCAAAGCAATCTTGGGCAACAAAAGCAAAGCAAGGGGCATCACAATACCAGACTTCAAGCTATACTACAAAGCAACAGTGATTAAACACAGCATTGTACTGACAGAAAAACAGACATGTGGATCTAGGAACTGAACAGAGGACACAAAACATCACAAGACACATTCAGCTATTTGATATCAGAAAAAGGGGCCAAAACCATTTGTTGAAGGAAAGACAGCCTATTCTGCAATGATGCTGGGAAAACTGGGTATCTGCTGGCAGAAGAGTGAAACAGGACCCATATCTCTCACCAAGTACTAAACTAAGGTCAAAATGGATCAAAGATCAAGACAAAACCATTGAACTTACTGGAAGACAAAACAGTTTTGTAAAACGCTTGAAGTCATAGATGTAGAAAAGGTTTTTTTTTTTTTTCAAACATAACCCCAATTATGCAAAAAATAACAGCAAGAATGAAGAAATGAGATTACACCAAGTTAAAAGCCTCTGCACAGCAAAAGAATCAATTTGTAGAATAAAAAGACAACCTACAGAATGGAAAAATTTTGCTAATTATTCCTGAGATAAAGGAATGACATCTAGAATAAATGAAGACTTCAGAAGAATTACTCCACTAACATAAAAGACCCAATCAAGAAATAGAGGAATGAGAGAAACAGATACTTCTCAGAAGAAGTATGCATGACCAACAAATAAATGAAAAAATGTTAAAAACCTCTGGCATTAGAGAAATACAAATTAAGATAACACTGAAGTTCTGTCTTACACTGAAAAGAATGGCATTAATCAAAAGGCAAAGAAAAACAAATTCTGTCCTGGCTGTGGTGAAAAAGGAACACTTTGACACTGTTGGTGGGACAGTAAACTTCTACAGCCAGTATGGATATCAGTATGGAGAGTTATCAAAGAAATAAAGTTAGAAATTCCACATAACCCAGCTATTCCTCTTCTAGGCATTTACTCAAAGTACTGCAGGGATCCATGCGTACCAATGTTTACAGCAGCACAATTAAGGATAGCTAAATCCTGGAATTGACCTTTATACCCATGAGACAAATGGATGAAGAAAAGTTGGTACCTGTGCATAAATAAGAATAAATTTGATACATTGGTAGGAAAATGGATGCATCTGGAAAATATAACATTGAATGAAATAAACCAGACACACAAGTTTAAATACTGTATGGGACTTTTCATATGAGTAAGGCAAAGCACAAACTCAAGGATGGATAGAAGGAAACAAGGGATAGATGTCTCTCAAATGAGAGGAGTCAAAAAGACCAAGGGAGAGGGGGAAAGGGAGGGAGAAGGGAAGTAGGTAGAACTAAGACATACCATGTATAAGAACTTAATAACTTTAATGAAGGTAAACATTGTATGTCATAAACATGAGCTAAAAATAATAAAAACAACAAGGATGAAACAGGGGAAACGGCATTTAGAGGTGAATGGAGGAGGTGGGTAGGAAGAAGAAGGGAATTAAAAAAAGAAAAAAGTTGTATTAGGTACATACACCCACTCCCCCAGATAAATGTAAACTTCGTGTACAGCAAACATGTACTAATAAAATTTAAATATTTAAAAATCTAACCTATAATTTGCTCATTCCAGTATATGTCAGTACAAACACTGACATTTTTCAGATACATTGCAGATATATATGATTTAGATGTAGAGTCTTCCAGATATATATGAATGCAAAAAATATAAACATTAGAGAGAGGCATAGTGTTTACAAATGAGGGATATTTTTAATAACTGCAGAATATGACCAAAGAGAAAATAGGAATTGTTGTTCCTGTCCTTGACATCCTTTTACTTTTCTTTACAGTTGAAGCTATTTCAGAATTTTAACATAACTTTCCAAAAATAAAAATTTTCCCTCAGAAAAGCTGTATTGTTCATATATGCCAATCAAATGAAAATATTCCTTTAAGAGAAAATTATTTAATCCAACATGGCTGAATAGAGAGGGAGCCACATCAGAGAGCCTCAGAGTGATCACCTAAAACCCTGGGTATCTGGGAGCAGAGCGGGGCCACACACCCTGATTCAAAAAGTCAGTTTGAGAGCAGACACTTCAGAACCAAAAAAAACATCCAGGCAGTAGTTAGAAAGGGGAGGTGGTCCACTAGGGCCAGTCTAGAAAGCCCTGCCCCTGCCCGCCCTGGGACCAGCCCAGCTGAGAGCTTCCCAAATAGCCTAAGGACCCAAGGCACAGGGCAGAGATCATTGCCAGGATAACTCGGGGTGCATGGGCCCCTTTACCCCACCATCCCACCTCAAACCCCTGAGAAAGCTGCAACTCTGCAGCATCCTCCAGCACTCACCAAGGGCTGGGGAAGCACCCGCCAGACCCTCCCGACCTCACACAGCAAGAGGATAAACAAGTGAACAGTGAGGCCTCAAAAGCTACTTGTGCCTGAAGTCAGCCTCTTGTACCCCCATCAGTACTGGGCCCTTGAAGTCCTAACTCTGTGGTGCAGGAATGCCTGAGTAACATCCAGGTACCACACGTGGGCCCACACCAGCCAGGACCCCCATCTGGCACACAGAGCTAATACCAGGCCCGTGTAAGTCTGTGCCTCATTCCGCAAGACTGCTTGAGTCCACTTTCCGTGCTCACTGCACTGTGCCCTCCCTAGTGCTTCCAGACGCTGACATCCCCCATCAGTCTGCATGAGAATTTGCCTGCCTGGTGCCCCCAGCCTGCTGCAGCCCCCGCTCAGTGCCAGACACTCAGCCCCTCCCTGAGCACATCAGAGTCTCTGTCTTGCTTAATGCCGCAGGCCCAGGAAGAGTCTCGGCCCAGCGCATTAGACCAGTCTTACACCCACTGGAGTTCTGCCTGGATGTCAGCACTGATTAAAGGCCCACCTGAGCTGGCCCATGTGAGACACCACCAGAATCTCCCTATATCCATCCTAGGAACACCTGCATCTCCACCGCGTTTCTCAAGCCAGTGTAGGGCTCTCTCTGGTGTTTTGAGCTAGTTATATGGTCACCAGAGTATTCAAGCAAGGCGCCAAAAGTCCTAATCCAAAGCCCCACAACTCTCCTGGGCCCATGCCACAGCTTGGACTGTTGCTAAATCAGGGGTTACTCAAGGGTGACGCTTCTAACAGAGGGTTCAGGCCAAAGCTGCAGGAGGGCCGCACATAAAGAGAGCTGGAGGGGAGTGTGACTTGATGGGTTATAGACTGCAGGCTCTGGAAAAAAAAAAATTCATCTGGAAATCCATAGAAATTTTTTCCTTTTTTTTTTTTTCTCTTTTTTTTCACCCATTTTTCTCCTCCATTAGTATTTTTTAAATTTTTTATGTTACTTCCTATTTTGGGAGAGTTTGCAGTTTTATCATGCATATTCCTACTCTTTCCTTGTTAATATTATTTGGTTTTGTTTGATTAGATCCTCCTATTTTTGATTCTCTCTCCTTTTCTTACTATCTCTCTTTCAAATTGCTTCCTTATTACTTTCTTTTCTTTTTTTCTTGTAGTTTACTCTCTATTCCTTATTACCATTTCCCTACTTTCTTTTATTACTATTATCTAATACTTTACTAATATTTTTACTACTTAAGAGGATCTTTTATTTTACTTTTATCACCTTCCTCCCTTCCTTCATTGATTGATTTTTCAAGTTCTATTTTTTGGATCATTCTATCATTCCCCACAACCTCCATCCTACTAGCATAAGCATTACCTCTTACGAATCTGTAGGTACTTAACTCTATCTTGCTATGGTAGAACACTGTTCTATTGTTAATGGAAGTAAACTTTCTGTATTGAGTACATACTTACTATATATCAATATCTTGTTTGCTTAGAGTTTGTACTAAACTATATATTTCATTTCTATAGTGAAAGGTGGTACAGTGTTCTTAAGGTTTCTGATCATTCAGCTTGTATTTGATGCTATTGTTGCTGATTTCGCTACTTTAGCCCAGGGGACACAGTTGTTGCCATGCATTAGTTTTCTCTGTCTGTCAATGTTTAGATTGCCTGAGGGCCATAAACAACACTGCAGTCTATTCCCAAAGAAAGTGATACTGAGGCCAATAGACTGCAAAGTCTCCTTCCTAATAAGTGGTAGGATCCTGGGATAGACTCAAAGGTCAATGGATAGCTATGCCTAGGGAACATTCTTGAAAACGATGGATTACCTAAAGAAGTCTCAAAGATAGCAATAAAGCTACCCATCATATGATATGTGCAAGCCTCACAGAAAATAAATACACAAAAATGAATAGAAAATGACCAAATAAGGAAGCAAAATGCCTCCCAAAGCTCCCAATTCCCACGTAGGAAATCCAGGGAACATCAAAGGAAAAGAAATCAGAAGCCACAGTTGCAATATTTGTAATGGTAGCAGTGGAGATAATAAAATAGATGGATAAAATGCTTGGTGAATTCAAAGCAGAGATAATTATCCAAATGAAACAAATGCTTAGCAAATCTAGTGAAAATACTAATGAAAAACTAGAAGAGCTAAAGAAAGAAATACAAACAATAAATGTCCAGCCCAGAAAAGAATTGGAGTCCATTGAACAGTTTCAGACAGAAATTCAGGAGATTAAAAACTTTCTTGAAAGAATAGGTAGCAGAATCAACCAATGTGAGGGCAGTGTCAGACCCAGAAGACAAAACTGTGCTTGGTGATGAACCATGAGAGACATCTTAACAATAAAAAAATTTTAAAGGATGAAAAACAACACTCTATGCCTAAGGAACTTCGAGAAAAGCAGGATTAGCTATCTTAATGCAGAAAAATTGGATTTCAAACCAACACTGATTAGAAGAGGCCAAGAAGGTAGCTGTATACTAGTTTTGTAGAAACCAAAAAGATGAGATAACATTCATAAATATATAATGCATCAAATATACAACCTAATAAAACAAACACTAACTTAATACCCAATTTAATAAAACAAACACTAATGAGCATGATAAATCAGAAATCACCAATACAATAGTAATGGGGACCTCGATACTCCCCTGTCACAAATGAACAGATGACATAGACGAAAACTTAACACAGAGATGTCACAGTTGAACAAAACCTTAGAATAAATGGACTTAATAGAAATCTACAGTGTTCCACCCTAAAATGGGACTTCCTCCAAAATAGATTGCATACAACCTCATAGAGAATGCTTAATTAAATGCAAGGTAACTGAAATTACCCTGTTCATATTATCAGATCATAGCTCAGTAAAAATAGAAATCAGTGGCAAAAGACACCCCAGAAATGATGCAAACATTAAAATTAAATAATATTCTGTTGAATAATCAATGTGTCACAGATGAAATTAACATAGAAAATAGATACTTCCTACAATCATGATTACAAGGACATATGGGATACAATGAAAACAGTCCTAAGAGGAAAGTTCTTAATGATGAATTCTTACATCAGAAAAGACAAACAAGCTGAAATAAATGAGCTAATGATTCACCTCAAGCTGCTATAAAAATAAGAATGATCCAAACCCAAAACTAGTACAAGGAAGGGAATTATAAAGATCATGGCAGAAATTAATGCAATTGAGACTAAAACAATAAACCACAAAATCAATAAATCAAAGGTTGGTTCATTGAAAGATTAAACAAAATTGATAAAACCCTTAGCAAATTTTATGAAAGTAAGGAAAGAAAAGACCCAAATCTATGCAATTAGAAATGAGAAGCATGAAATCACAACAGATTCTCCAGAAATGCAGAAGATTATTGGCAACTGCTTGGGAAATCTAATAACATGGAAGTCAGAAGGACGGGAGACTCCTAGACATATATGAACCATCAAAGCTGAATCAAGAAAATGTAAACATCCTGAATAACCCAATATCAGTAAATAGAATTGAAGAAGCAATTAAAAAAACCCTACCATCTAACAAAAATCCACTGCTGAATTCAACAAGAACTTTTGAAAAGATCTAAGGTCAATCTTATTCAACCTCTTTAATGGAATCAAAAGGAAAGTGATGATCCTAAAGCAAGAATTACCCTGACACCAAAATCAAGAAAAGACCCAACTAGAAAAGAGAAGTACAAGCAAATCTCCCTAATGAACATAGATTTAAAAAATCCTCAATAAATTGCTGCAATATAGAATGCAGCAAATCACCAAAGAAATTATACATCATGAAGAATTAGGATGTACTCTAGAGATGCAGGGATGATTCAACATATGTGAATCAATAAATTTAATTAAACAGAAGTAAGGACAAAAACCACAAGATCATCTCAACAGATGTAGGAAAAGCCTTTGACAAAATCCAACATGCATTCATGATAAAAAAGTAAACCTTTGAAGAAAACAGGAAAAGAAAGTCTTGATCACAATCTGATAAGAGCTATCTATGACAAACTAACCGCCAACCAGCTGCTAACTGGAGAAACACTGAAAATATTCACTCTAAAGTCAGGAACCAGACAAAGACGCACTCTATCACCACTCCTGCTCAGTGTAGTTCTAGAAGCATTACCCAGAGCAATTGGACAAGAGAAAAAAGTAAAAGGAATATGGACAGGAAAGGAAGAAGTTAAATTATAATTATTTGCTGATGACGTGATACTCGACATAGAAGACCCTAAAACCTGCACCAAAACACTGCTAGAGTAAATAACCAAATTTGAGAGCATAGCAGTGTTGACACAATGTTACACCAGCAACAAACTTACCATAAAAGAACTTAGGGAAACAACATTTTTCACAAAGCATCAAGAAAAATGAAATGCATAGGAATTAACCTAAGGAAGTAAAAGAACTTATTTTTTCTTAATTGTTTAATTATTTTGAAGAGAAAAGAACCAAAACAAAATAACAAAAACAAAAACTAAAGAATACAAAACCTATAAAAACAATACAGAATTTCAAAACAAGATGATAGGAAATCAACGACGGTTGTTGTATTACTATTATCTTCAAAGTAGTTGTTCAGATTACCTGATATAGGTATGAAAGATTCATAAAACAATTAAACATTAATTGTTCCTTTCAATCAACCAATAGAAATTAGTAGTATAATTATCTTATCTATCTTGTGTGTGTGTATATATACATATATATATATATTTGCCTTTTTTTTTCTCCTTTCCCTCATCCCAGTTGTTCTTTCCTATTGAGCAGTTTCTTTCCCTTTCACAATATCTGTTGTACCTTTCAGTTTTATATACTCATTCAGGTTCTTACAATAGGGAGACAATACAGTGTTTACACATGTGGGTCTGATTTATTTCACTTATGAGTATGGTCTCTAGTTGCATCCATTTACTTATAAAAGCCTTGAGTTTCTCTTTCTTTATTCATATGGAACAAGAAGAGATCTAGAGCAGCAAAAGCAATTCTGGGCACCAAGGGTAAGGCAGGGCCCAGATTTCAAACTATGCTACAAAACTACAATAATAAAAACCAGATTGGTTTTGGCAAAAAAGGACTTGTAAATCAATTGAACAAAATAGAAGATGCAAGAATGACTTCAGGCACACTGAGCTAACTTATCTTTGACAGAGAAACCAAACATATTCACGGGAAGAAACATAGCCTCTTCAACAAATGGTACTGGAAAACTGGTTTTCCATGTGCCAAAGGTTGAATCTAGGCCCATATCCCTTACCATGGACTAAACTCTGATAAAAATGGATATAAAAGCTAAAATAGAAACAATCTGCCAGAAGACAAACTAGGTAAATCTCTTAAAGACATAGAGATAGGCAAAACTTTCTGAACAAATTCCCACTTGCATGAGAAATATTACAGTTCACAAATGGGATCACAAGTTAAAAGGCTTCTACATAGAAAAAAAATCTACCAACAGAGTGAAGAGACAAACTACAGAATCGAAAAAAGCTTTTCCAGGTCCTCCACGTACGGAGAACTAATATCTGGAATATATAAAGAACTCCAAAAAATTAAATCTTCCAAGTTAAAGAAAACACTGATTCATAAAATGGGTATCTGAAATGAATAGGCATTTATCAGATGAAGAAGTAAAATGGTCCAAAAATATATGAAAAAATACTCAACATTGCTGGAAATTGAAACAACACAGAGAAATGGAAATTGAAACAACACTGAGACCCCATTTCACTCTAGAAAGAATGGCTATGACCGCCCCCAAATCAATAACAAATGCTGACAAAGCAGGAAAAGCAGGAGCCCTTCTCCATTGCTGGAGGGAGTGTAAACTGGTACAGCCACTGCTGAAATCCTTATGAGGATTTTTCAGGAAATTAAAACTAGATGTTCCATTTGACACTGCTGTTCTCCTTCAAAGTATCTTCCCAAAAGAGGTAAAGTCATCCTTCCACAGTGATATGTGCACACCCATATTTATAACAGAACAGTTTATTATAGCTAAGTCTTGGAAGCAGCACGTATGCCTATCAACAGATTATTGGATAAAGAAAATATGGTACTTACACACAATGGAGTACTATTGTGCCATAAAGAAGGACAAACTTAAGGCATACTTAGGTAATGGATGCACCACAAGACCATAATCTTAAGTGAAATAAATCACACACACACGCTTGCGTGCACGTTTAATTATTGTATTGTTTCTCTTACGTGAGAAACTCAAGGTACAAATCAGGACCAAAATACAGCATAGATCGTAGGAAGGAGGAAGAAATGGGAAGGAGCAGAGCAGATGGAAAAAAGAAAGTAAAGAAAAACAGATTTAAAGAAGAGTTGAAGAAAAAAATGGAAATACAGCTTCTGCAAATGTGGAGGTGAGGAAGGGTTGAAGAGAATGGGGGTAAAGAAGGACCGAAAGGAAGTAGGAGGATGTGTTCTGTACAAGTGCAACTCCCCACATGAACGTGCTCTTTGTGTGCTGAAGACACGTACTCATGAAAAAGAGAATTACCTGGAGATGTGGGTCCAAAACTCTGAAGCAAAATCAGGCTGACCCTGATTTTTAAAAAGCCCACTCAACAAATGATTCTTAAATCTTCTTCTTAAGTGAATTCTGGGAATAGGTTAGGAAAAACTTTTTAGGTTAAAAATTATAGATTTCTAGCAAAGTTTTAAAAATATCACTAAAGAGATTTTGATAGCTAGAACATACTGGCTCCTGAACGTTTCCATCTTATCATGCATATCCTTAGAATTAAAAACCTGGAGTTACCTTCAAAGACCTTAAGGTGACAACGCTTAATTCTATGACACTGCAAGGATATACTACACTTCAATAAAATAACTTTCAAAACTTTTTAACATGGACATCTATTGTTCTTCTCTGTCGCCTGTCACAAAGACAAATATGTGGTGGGAAAAATTGTTTGTCCCAAGAACTGTACACATCATACAAAAACAAGAAACATTTTTAAAAGCAACATAACACTTTGGATGGATTAGTTTGGTAAAATTATTTATTAATTTAGAACCATTAAGATGCAGCTAGTTTGCTAAAATTGATCAAGTTTCCCAACAGCATAATGGCCATTCATGAATTAAAAATTAGTCCTCTCAGGTTATTATTTTACAGTATAATGATTTTTAACTAAATTAACACCTTGTCATATAGCCATAACAATAACAAAACTATAAGTTACCATTTCAGAAGATCTATAATGCTTGTACTAGGTACTTTATTAAATTATTTAATAGGATATGCATCCTAAGCTTGGAAAACAGAAAGGAAATAAATTCATATTTTGCCAATAACTTTTATGTCAAGCAGTATTGCAGGCACTTAAACACAAGCCTTCATTTAGTATGTTTGAGAGACAAGTAAATTAAATTTCAAGGTCATATCACCAGTACAAACTACTTTAAAGAATTGAATTGATATACACTTCTAAGCCCATGTTCATTTAATCATAATGCATTGGGTGTAACAATATAATGTGAATTAAATTGAACAGATTCAGTTAGTCAGAAGGTCATATCAGTTACATCAAAATATATGTTAATATGCGCTGATTACAAGACTTTCAAGTTGTGAGAGTATTAAAATATTTAACTCTAAGTTAAGACTATGAAAGCTATCAGACAGAAAGATCAGTACTTTTAACAATAGATATAAATACTTAAGAGTGAAAACAGTAATTTCTCTAGGATTTAATGGAAGAGATATTTTTCTCATTATGGAGAAAGAAGAGTTGGATTTCATAGCTAATCCAACTCCATTTTCTTTTTGTTTTTTACTTAGAGAACAAATTTCAAAGTGCCCGCCCCACTAGGATAGTTTCCTATAGGTTACCAACTTAAAAACAACCGTCCATCAAATATTCATTGGGTTTGTTAAAATAATTTTATGGAGATATAATAACTAAGTGACATGGCTATGAAAAGTATAAGATATGATAGATTTTGAGAAATAGATACAACCATGAAACTATTATCACAATCAATAAAATGAATAGGGCTGGGGATTTAGCTCAGCAGCACAGCACCTGCCTGGCAAGCGTGACATCGTGAGTTCGATTCCCGGTACCGGAAAAGAAACCAAAAAAATGAAAAAAATAAAATAAAACGAATGGAATCAATCACAGGTGAAGGCTATGTTGGAGCTTTTACTATTTTGTTGTAATGCCTCTCTGCCACCCATTTTCATTGGCACATCTTCCTCAAAAACTTATGATGCATCTGCAATCTGTCATTATAGCTTACTCAGAATTTTCAAAATTTTTATGAATGAAACCATACAGAATGTATATACCACTGCTCCTCTGACTTGCTTTGCTTAGCATAATTATTCTGAGTTTATACTTGTTGCATACATGAAATATCTTTCATTCATTTCTTATTGAGCAGGATTTCATTACACAGATATACTGAAATAAAGTTTGTTCAATCCTTTACCTCTTTTTGGCCATTTGAGTTATTTCCAGTTAAGCTCTTGTGAAACTCTTTATGTAAAAAGTTTTTGAATGGACACATACTTTTATTTCCCGGTGTTAATGGTTAGAAAGAGAATGGTTTACAGAAATGCTAAGGGTATGTTTAAGTTTATCAAATTTTGTTTCTTTTTGGGGGCAGGGGTACTAGGAATTGAACTCAGTACCTTATGCTTGCCAGGCAGGCACTTATGCCACTGAGCTATATCCCAAGCCCATGCTAAGGGTATGTTTAACATATTCCAAAAACAACAAATAAATTAATAACACTGCAAACATTTTCCATCCCACCAGTGCTATATGTCTGCGCTAACCCCTCCACACACTCATCCGCCACTGGCACTAAGTAAATTCAACTTTTTAAAAATGTTCAGCATTCTAATAGGCAGGTACTAGTATTTACTTCTAAATGATGACTAATTCTATGATTTAATAGACATAATTTCAATGATATCATACATTTTTGTAAAAGGAAAATACATCCTTTTTATATATTAGTAATTATGTTACAAATGTTTATTTAATAGTCACTTTATGCAGTTTCCTTTACATAATAGAAAAATCTTACAAAATCTTGCAGTAAACGAGGAAGAATATTAAGAAATTAGTCCAACTTATTTAACATATAGAGTCCTACTAATTTTTTTTATATTTTAAAGAGAGTAATAAATGAGAAACAAACAACAACAACAAAAAAATAGAACAGTAGCAGCATACCAGTATCACAAACATAAACAAATCAGACCAAGAACATTCAAAGTGATACAGGGTCTCAAGACAAAATAATACAAATCAACAGTGGTTGTTACATTACGTATCGCTATCCTCAACTACATTGCTCAGATTACCAGATGTAAGAATGAAAGATTGCTCAAACCATTAAAGAGAATAAGGAAATAATTCTTCGATAAAACATTAGGGATAATACAGAGTATCAATAGACAAGATGGTAGGAGTTCACCACTGTAATTCCAGTGCATATTGTTACCTTCAGATCAGTTGCTCAGACCACCAGACACAAGCATGAAAAATCAATCAGAACATAAAAAATTGTAAAACTCAACTGTTCATTTCAATACACCATCAGACATCAGCAATACAGTTATCGCAGCTATTCGTATATATTTATCTTTTGCCTTCCTTCTTTCTTTTTCTTCTTTCCCTCATCCCCGTTGTTCCTTCCTTTGAGCAATTTCTTTCCCTTTCCTAGCATCTATTGTACATTTTGACTACATTTTATACGGTTCAAGGTAGAATGATATAATTTTCATAGTTACTATTTATTAAAATAGATTATCCATAAAACATATAATGCTATTTGACTTTAAATTTTATATTTATGCATTCTACACTTTCTTCTACTCTGAGTCAGCCAAAAATATTTTTAAATATGATTCTATCACACCTTTGAACCACTTACTCTTTAAAAGAATACAAAAAGGTTTGCTGAACAAAGAGTTTCAGTATCGATGTCATTTGAGCATAGTGTAATTTTAAATTTGGGCTTTCATAATACATTAGCTATTATGACAAGTTGTGTGCCTAAAATACGTGTGAGAAGAAGACTGTAATGAAAATAAACCACTCAGAGTTGAAGAGGTGATAATGGAGTGAGAGTGTGAGAAAGGTCTGCCAAGCTCACACAGCTTAGATGTGGAATTGTATTTCACGGAATCTTGTAGTTTTTTCCAACTTTGAATAATTTTGGTAAAAGGAAGGCTATATTTTTCACATTAAAAATGTTTGGATCAATAAATTTTTATACCTCAATAATGGTATGTGTACAAGAATGAAACATCTTTGTTAAATGTAAAAACACACAAAACTACAAAAATCTTTCCCTATAATAATAGGTATCAACATAGGTGGTATCTGAGTTATTGTTTCTTCTGTCTTTACTCAGGCCATGTGTGGGTACAGCTAAAACTTAGATTTGAAAGTCCAAAATTGGAAGAGGGTCTCAAGAATACCTGCGACTGAAGGGTCGAAAGAGACATTAGGAACTAGCCTGAGAGCTGATCACTACAAAGTCTCTTAACAGTGAGAGTCATGGATGTCTTCATCCTGAGAATGGGATTTCACGATACCATCTACTCCAGCTGCAAAAAACAAAGTACTTACTAAATAGTATGATTTTACACAGTGCCTCCCACATTTAGGAGAGTATTGATCTTAGACTCCCTTTCATGTGTTCTCAGGTCTGATTAAGTATGTGACGACCAGTCTACAAGTCCATGAAGATCTTCTGCCAAGGGTTTTGTTTCTGGTCTCTGCTGGCTTCCTGTCAGTATGTCGAACATCAAAGACAATTGACTTTGAAATATAAGCTAATCTTAATTCAGTTTTAGAGTGTTTTACGCATGACTAATTGGCCCCACTGCCTTTGGCTTGTGGAGAGGCAGACCCTCCCGCAGCAGTCCTGCTGTCCTCCTGAAGTTCCCTGGAGGCCCAGCCCTGCTAAGCTGGATACCTCCCACCAGACTCTGACTCTCAGAGCCTCCACCAGTGCCCAGTGGCTCATGGCGGTGACCACACCTTTACTCTGTGTGTTGTCAGGGGCATTGGAGATCCAGACAGTCACTCATCTTTCTGTAAATCCCGGGGTACCGACCTTGAATCAGGTTGACTCAATGACTATTGAGACTGACTACCAGTCATAGGGTCTATCAGTCCCTCCTGGAATCAATGATTGTGTTTTATGCTTGAATATACATCTTGAAACCACTACCAGGCACAGGTTTTTACATAGCCTTGTATGTCACCCTTTATCTTTTCACTGCACATTTCTAATTGCTTTTGCTTCTTTCTAATTACCAAACATAATCAGGTACCAGGAGAATTTCCCACGCTAGTCCATCAGTGCTCTGACAGGTCATTTCTGTAACCGAACGAACTGTCTTGAAGTAGAAGTAGTAGGGTTAATAATTTTCAACAAGATTCACAGGAGAATCTGTGTAAAGCCATGCTGGATGACCAATGAAGTATCTTTATACCCACAGAATATAAACTGCACTTGCAAAATATTTGTGCAGGAGTGTCCTTTACTGACAGCTGTAAGAGATTCCTCACGGGAAATCAGAGTAGAATAGTCCAGCACATCGGGAATGAATGTTATGTCTATTCCCCCAAATTTTACTTTTTAACCTTTCAGACAAGTTGCTATCAGAATTACACTTTTTTCTTTATAAACCAACATCTAAGGAACAAGACACCGATTTCTCCTTCTGCTCCAAACTGAATGTTAAGAGGTGTTTGCATAAAAAGCAAGACTATCATGATGGTTTTAGTGAAGGGCTAGCTTCTCTCTGTAATCTATAAGAGGTCATTGTTTATTTCTATTTATAGAAAACAATGCTGACATTTGTTAAAAAATACCAATAAATCAGTATTTCACATACTTGTTTTGGTTCTGATTTTAAATAATCATAATTATCAACATTAATACCCCAAGTAAACCACTAAAATGTATTTTTTATGTATATTTTAAAATATATATGCATCGTTCACTACACATCCCATGACTTTTGGCTTTTTTACTGTTGAAACAGTTAAGATCACAAGTGCTGATTTGATCTATTTCACAATGTGAAAGGCGACAGGAAAAGAGTCAGTGCAAGACTCAATTGATTGGTTTAAGGGGACTGAGTGAAAATGGTCCTTATGCCTTTGAGTGAGCTCACATGGTAATGGGTTTTGAGTCCTAGAGTTTACATCTGCGTGGAAATGCGTATTGTGTCACAATAACTTAGAGTTGATTGAAACACTATACGAGTTCACTGACACCATAAAACATCAAATGCCAGGAAACACATAAGCAGCAAAGAGAAATGGCAAGAAAAGTAATTCTGGTAAGGGAGGAAAAAGGGAAGTTTAAAAAATCCATGAAATATTTATAGACTTTGAACATATCATTCTAATAAGAATGCAAATATTGTGAATGCTTTCTATTCGTGCAGTACTGACATTTAGCAAATAGAATTCTGTTATTTGACCTCCTTCTGTAAACATTGACACAGCACTCACATTTATAATAGATTTCTGTCTGTTTTACCAGAGTCAAATGTTTCCGCGGGGAACGTTATTAGTTATGAGCACTGCATATGCACCTGCACCAGCTGTGCAGCTAAACATAAAAAAGCCACCAGCCACAGTCCCGGGGTCTCTTAGCAGCCCTCTGCTGCATTACCGCCCTGGATTCAGCATCCATCCTGAAACAGCAGGAAAGGGAACTTCTTGCAGCACTTCATTTCCATAGAAATGAGGATCGGACCGGTACTCTTGCTTTTCTTCACGTCAATATCTACTGTTCCCCTTCTTTCACCCTAATCTTTATTCTTTCTCCATTAGCTGCAGACAGTCTCATGTTGCATTAGTGAAAATTATTGGAAAGAGAAGATGAAGTCAAATGAGTCATAGGAACACAGACTTGCTAAGAGAAAAGATCAATGCAAGCAACCTTATGTAAAAGTGCAAAAAGAATGAGGGAATCAGGACCTTAGCTATTTTGTAAAGTTATTGAACATTAGCACAAATCACATTATGGGGATATTCTGTGAGATTAGAATTTATTTTTCAAAGATATTTTTTATTGATAGGGCAGTCTTTCAATAGTTATATTTTTCTAATTTTGAGGTTGGTGGAGAAGGGAACAGATCAATATAGAATATAAATAGTTTTCTGAAATAGGTGACATTGAAGGAACAGAAACACTATCCTAAACTATGAAGTTAATTATACCACTCTTGGAGTGTCTATAAATCTGTGAGGATATTTATGGACATGACCAGGTTTTGCCTGTACTCTCAATTGATTGATTATTTTTAATCAAAATCATTAGAAGAGATTGTTTTATGTGTTATACAACAAGTAGTTCATTTTATTTATTAATTTTTTAGTAGTTCTGAAGGGCATATAAACATTTCTAAATGCTATATCTTCTCATAGACCTAATCTTGACTTTGATACTCCCGTGATTTAGGTGAAAATAAACACTTTTTCTTTATTATTTCTAATGTCCAGCTTGCACATTTTCTCCTTTGGTTTTCTTTTCTTGGCCTTCAAACATGTTCACCATTATTTGGAAGTGACTGATGGTACATAATGGGTGTTCACTCAGTCAAATGTTAGTTGATATTATTTGCTCAATTCCCTTTTATCCAGATATGTTTTAATCATAATACCAAAGATTATGTTAGGCTCTGGAGAAATAAAGCCCTGCCCATGAAAAATTTCAAATTTACTACATAATGATAAGCAAGAATGGATGTCCAGGTTACTGTGATACATGTAAGTGTGGTAGGAGTGTGTCATCTGAAGAACCCCAGCTGGGATGATGAAATTTCAGACAACATGTACAGAAGTGTAAATGCAGTTCACAGCTGGCTAAGCATATAGTAGTAACTAAGTAGTACAACTATTCCATCTTTATTCTAAAAAACAAGGATTTCCCTTCTATATCATAAACCCCAGGACTGAAATTGTAGAGTTGTGCAAAATCTATGACAAGATAGTACTTCTCAAAATGGATTATTCTGAAGATCATAAGATGTGCACATTTTAAAAGAAATGCAAATGAACACTATATAATCTTTCCACTAGTTTCAGAAGACTTCTTATCATGACTGTAGCAAATGTGTGATTCTTCCCTCGACAAGATCATGTTTAGCCCCTGGAAACTTCCACACCCTCTAGTGCTCCGTGCTGGCATTTGGAAGAAGAATCGTGATACCATAAAAAAGCAGCTGCTGCGGAATCAGCCAGGCACGAGTCACAGTATGCTCAGCTATTAATTAATTGTGTAACTTTGGTCAAATCTGCTTAAAACCCTGTTTTAATTTTTGATCTGTAAAGGGAGAATGACATATATCATTGAAAAAATTAAGCATAATATATACAGTTTTTCACAGAAATATATTTGTTACCTTTCAAATTTTTATTATCATAAAACAGTGAGCCTTGATTTAACCTCAGAGCTTACCTTTCAAATGAGTTTGTCTAGGGATGCAGTCACCACTTAGATTGGTTTTATGCACCATATTTTTGTTTTCTTACTACCTCATAAATATTCCCCTAGTATTATAAAGCATTTCAATTATGAAATTGTAATATTACTTAATATACTATTACATGCATATATGTATAAACAAAACCAGCAAAAGCAAAATATAAATATTAGCTATAATGATTATGTCATCCAACAATGTAAGACCTAAGTAAATTTTGATGAAAAGCAGAAAAATATTTAGGACACAAGAGAGAAAAATATTAGAAAATTATTCAGGACACAAAGGAGAAAAATATTTAAACTACTTTCATATATTAGAAACTTTAGCAAATATCAAGCAAGTCTCAAAATGACTCTTTAAATTACATTCTTACAAGTTAAAAAGTGAATAAGGAAGAAGAAATAATGATTGCAATAGTTTTTGACAAAGTTGAATGTTATATATTTTAGATATTTAAGAAAAATCAAGTGTATGAATATAATTCAATAAAATACAGTTGTAATTACAGTTATCAAATATTTACGGTCTGGGTAAAAGAACCAATCACTGAATAAGAATTGCCCTGTTCTTATATTACTTTTTAATATTTAAAATATTTCATACAGTAAATGACACATTGTCACCAATCCCCCTCAAAAAATCCTCCTGCTTTAAAGACACTTACTCATCATTCTTGACACTTTTTGAAGAGTATCTTTAAGAGGTTTCCTTAAAAAATACAGCGAATGCTGCTACCGAGCGTCATCCAATGGAAAGGCAGGCTGGGAAAAACACCAGGGTGTGCTCATCGCGTTACGCACCGACCTGGCATTGTGCGTCTTCCGGTTCTTGCTGGCTCGGCAGTTCTCCTCCCTTTGTATCAATGCACTGTATATCAGAGTACTATTCTTCTTATCCAGAAGCTAGTGCTGCATAATAAGTAATTTCATGCTGCTCAGAGCAGTAGAATAAAAGAATTAAATTAGTAGAAAGGAATGGTATGAAATGATGTGAAATCTAGATGACCAAGGATGATAAACACCCTATACAAATATACACACACACACACACACACACACACACACACGCTCACATTGCAATCAACAGTAGAATTCAACAACAACAATTTAAACACTACAAAAATAAACCTAAATAAAATGGAGAACTTGTTCTGTCCTTTTCTTTTTCTTCTTTTCTTTTCATTATGGTTACATTTAAAAAGGCAAAACGTAAGGGGACACAAGATGGCTTTTCCAGGACAAAGTGTCTGGAGCCAGAAGGAGAGTAGCTTGGAGAACGGAAGTGAGGACAGGGTGCTGGGGAACAGTGGAACTGAAAGAAGGGAGGAAGACACGATTAGGTGATACCGAAGAGGTGGCCCATGCTGCAAAGGAGAAATCACAGTGCCACAGACGGTGGCTGGCTGGCTGCGAGGCAGGAGGCACAGTGATGAATAATTTCTTTTCTCACAGAGAACAGGATCAGGACCAGGAGAATCTTACACAGTTGAAGACAGCAGGAAGAATGCAAGAGCCTTCTTCCCCAGTGGCCCAGGAGAGGCGTCAGTTGGTGAGTGCGGTACCAGTGCCCCAGGACACAGTCTCAGGAGCAGGAGCAGGCAGGACACCATGGTGGGGAAGAGCTGGGTGTTTGAACCTCAGTCTCAGAACAGCCCCTTGGTGGTGTCACACTGCCAAGTTCCCAGAATAGATGAGGAAATCACAGTCACAGGAGACAGTGGCACTTGGCGAGCAGGCTGGGGGGATTGCCACTGAGAGGCAGGAACAGGTGACCACGGACTCAGGCCCTGCAGTCACACATCAGTTCCAGCCTGAGTCACCCAGGACCGCAGGCTCACACTGACACCATGTTCACTGCTAAGGGTGACCCAGAAGAGAGTCATGCGGTGTGTTATTTCTCAAGTAGCCCTGACAGACACCACTGTAACGGATTAACATGTTACTGCTGTAGTTGAATTGGCTGCACAGGAATAATCCTGCCTCAGTGCATAATGTAGTGTCAGTGAAATTGTCTGCCACATGTACCATCACACCCCAAGGGGAGAGAGAGCAAGCTCCTAACCCAAGAACTCAGGTAGGATCAAACTGCAAAAATGCCTGCAACCCGGCAGAAAGAGGGCTGCAATCTGAATTCACCCAATTTTGCCATGGAGGGATCAGAGGAACAATTCAGTCATCAGCATTTAGACTCCTTGGCAAAGAAGCTACTTGGGAATCACATGTGCAAAGTCTCAGTGGAATATCTAATCTGATGTCTTATTCTTTAAGGTTTCTATATGTTTCTTGAGTCATTCAGTAGTGTGGAGTTATGCTGTCCTATAGATTCATGTGTATATTGTTACTCTTGTATATTTGGTTTTTTATTGGCTCTGATTTAATAAGGGTCCAGATTTTCTCTCTAGTCTCAGCTCTTGATTCTTCACCTCAATCCCCTGAAAAAATATTAAAGTATTTGTTTATCCTTTTTCCAAACACATAAACTCTTCCATCCAAGGTTTTAAATTCCCCACACTTAGGTCCCTCACAGTCTCTCCTCTCTTCTCTAGTAGAATTCCTTGGTCCTCCCCATCCTCAGCTTTTGTTTGACTCTTTCATATTTTTTGTTGCTCACTGTTGTCTGTATATGCAAGTTCTGATAACCATATAGCTTTCCTCAATCACAAAGTGCATACCCTTCCTCTTGTCCTTGCCCCCACCAAATAACATCTGAAAACTCTCAATACTAAATCTTCAACTGAATTAAAAGTACTCTGATAAAATCAGGTCCTACATCAAACTTTTCTTCTCATCTGTTATTTGTCTTCCTTTCAGACTTCTTCCTCGGTGCCCGAAACTACTCATCCAAACATCCCCATTCTCCCCACCCCAATTCACCTACCTCACTGCAGAGCGACCACAAAGAATAAACAGAGTGTACAAAGAGAATAGATAAGTTGAGGAGGAGTGCCTGCAAGGACTAGGCTATAGAAGTGTTGCAAGACTGAATCTGTAGATGCTTTTATATATACAAAAATTCTTTTGGTAAAACATAGAGACAAAGTCAAATTCGCTTAAAGTAAATACTAACACTGAACATACAATGTTGAAAAGTATTCATGGGGAAGCAACGTCTTACTAAAAAGTGCCATAGAAACCACAAACTCTTCTCAGTTCTCTAGTCCCCAATCTTCAGTAAACCTCCTCTCTCAAAACAAGGAGGAGAAGAAAGAGAGCACCACATATAGTTTAAAAGGATATTTAAAAAGACATATATCCCCAGCTCTCCAACGGTGGAGCAAGGGATCAAAAAGGAAGAAGAAAACAAACACCAGGTAGCAGAAAAATCTATGAAAATATCTTAGAACACCAGGTAGTAGAAATCTATGAAAATGTCTTAGAAAAGATGAGCAAATAGATGAGTTCAAAGAGGAAATGAACTAAAAGTTTACAGCAATTACATTCAATATGCCATGTTGGATTTGGGGAAAATAGGCCAAAAACCTAGACAAGATCACTAAAACAGTTCAAAGTTTTAATGACAGATCCAACAAAGATATGGGATCCTCAAAAAATGTCAGACAGAAATACCTGAAATTAAAAAATTAAATAGTAGAGAATTCATACATTGCCTAAATGACCAATAATGTGAGGACAGAATGTCTGATATCAAGGACCAAATAGTGAATCATGATACAGAGCTCAAAGAAGTCAAAAAGAAAATAAAAGAGCAAGAGAAGACAATCCAGCAGCTGCTTGATGACAATAAGAAGACCAATCTAAGGCTAACTGGAGTTACACAAAAATCTAGAATATTGCACAGATGGACTCACTGATGTGCTTACAGAAACTACGGAAGAAAAATTCCCAAATATAAGAAAAGATTTTAAAATACTACTAAGCCATGGTTAGAGAGCACCAAACAATTATGATGAAAGGAGTTCACCAAGGCATATCCTTATTAAATTCACAGATATACAGCCAAAGGGGGAAAAAAAAGAATTTTAAAGGCAGCTGGAGAAAAACAAAAGAATCACATACAAAGGTAAACTAATTAGAGTCACAGCAGACTTCTCAGCACAAATCTGGAAGGCCAAAAGTGCCTGGAGTGAAGAATTTCAGGCCCTAAGAGCAAATAGCTTCCAGCCCAGTTTAATTTACCCAGTGAAGCTATTTTGAGAATAGAAGGTATTTCCATGAAAAAGACCAGCTTGGAAGATATATGAGTGCTAAACCAGGTTTAGAGAAAATATTCAAAAACATTGTCCATAGAAACAATGAATTGAACACATCTAAAAGCACAGAGGAAGCTAGTGAGGTCAGTGGATAAACAGCAAATAAAGCTCAGAAAAGAAAACAAATGATACACCAACAGAGAAAGAAGGCAACTGCAATGAATAGCCAACACATCTCAGTGATATCTCTCAAAGTTCACGTCCTCCACACTCCAATCAAAACACATAGATTGGCAGACTGTATCACAAATCAGAATCAAACCACTGGTTGAATTTAAGAAGCTCATCTAATCCAAAAAGATATTCATGGACTAAAAAATAAAGGATGGAAAACATTTCGTGCACCAGTACTCTCGAAACAAGCAGTGGTAGCAATTCTAACATCAGATATGGTAAACTTCAAGCTAAAGCTGATGAAAGACAAAGGTCATTACATACAAGTTAAAGGAACAATCCAATAAGAAGAGATAACATTGATAAATGTATAAGCGCTCAATACTGGAACACCTATACAGTTTTGAAAAGAGACAAATCACCTAAACAAAATGCAATAATGAAATTTCAGAGCTGACTGTGGATACATACAGAGTATTCCACCTCTCTATGAGAGAGCATACATTCTTTGTGTCAGTACATGCTACCTTTTCTAAAATGAATAACATATCAGTCCACAAAGTTGGCTTAGTAAATACAAAAGAATTGAAATTATCCCATGTATACTATCTGACCACTGTGCAATGAAAATAGAAGAAATTTCAGAAAAGGCAAAAGCTTCTGGAAAATTAACAACATATTCCTTGGAGACCAACGAGACACATAAGAGATCAAAGAAGAAACTTTAAAGTTTCTGGAAGTTAATGACAGTGACAATGACTGTACAACTCAGTGAAACTTCTGGGACACTATGAAAGTAGTCCAAAGAGGTAAATTCATCACAATCAATGCTTAAATTAGGAAAACAGACTGAGTCTTAATAAATAAACTTATGAGAAATTTTAAGATTCATAAGAAACAACAACAAAGTAGCTCCAAAATGAAATTAAGGAAAGAAATTATAAAAATGAGAGTGGAAATCAATGAAATTGAGACCAAAAAAAATGTCAAAAAATAAATCAATGAATGAAAGAGCTGGTTCTTCTGAAGAATAAATAAAATAAATAAGCCCTTAGCAAGTTTTACCAGGTGAAAGAGAGAAAATACTCACAAAATCCGGAAGAGAGTAACTACTTTGAAAAATATATTGCAATAAATTAGCAAACCTTGAAGACCTGAACAGATTTCTAGACAAATGTAAATTGCCAAAACTAACCTAAGAAGATATTAATAGTCTTAATAACCCAATAACAACCAATGAACTTGACTCAGCAATAAAAAATTCTATAAACTGGAAAAAGCCCCTGACCTGATGGATTCATTTCTGAATTCTCGAAAGGTTTAAGGATGTTATATCACCAATACTCCTCAAGCTCCTTAAAGAAAGTGAAAGAGATAGAGTACTCCTAATTCATTTATGGGAACCAGTATCACCCTGAACCCCAAACCAGATAAAGACTCAATTAAAAAAGTGGACAACAGGCTAATCTCTTTAATGAACATAGATGCCAAAATCTTCAATTAGACACTAGTAAATATAATGCAGCACACTATCAATAAGATGATACATCATGATCAAATAGGTTTTATTCCAAAGATGCAAAGATGATTCAACATATATAGATCAATAAATGTAATACATCACTCAAATAGGAGCAAGGTGAAAAACCACAAGATCATATCAACAGATGCAGTAAAGCCCTTCAACAAAATCCAGAAACCATTACTAATAAAAACCCTCAAGAAGACCAGTACAGAAGAACCATACTTGAATATGACAAAGGATACCTTTGACAAATCATAGCCAGCAACAGACTAACTGGAGAAAAATAAAAGCATTCCCCCTAAAATCAGGAACAAGGCAAGGATGTCCATTATCACCTCTTCTGTTCAGTATAGTACTTGAAACATTAGCTGGAGCAATTAAGCAAGAGAAAGAAATATACGGGATACACAGAGAAAAAAGAATTCAAATTATCATTATGTGCAGATGACATAATACCCTAAGAATACCCCTCAAAATGTCTTAAAATTAATTACTAGCTTCAGCAATGTAGCAAGACACAACACTAAAACACAAAATTATTAGCATCTTATATGTGAGACTGGAAAACAGGTATCAAGCAAAAGATTTTGGAGTAAAACACACACAAAAAATTCATTTTCCATAATTCTAGAGACTGGGAAGTTCAAGATTAAAGCAAAAACGTATCTGTTGACTGGTGAGGATCCACTTCCTGATTAATGGACATCTTCATACGGCAGATAACACAAGGAGTCCTTGGGGACTTCCTTGATAAGGGCCCATTCCTACTCACGATCTGATCACTCACCAGTATTTGTACCTCATCACATGATCACTCTGGGGGCTAAGATTACAGCACATGAATGGGAGGGTGTCAATTTTATATGGAAAAAGTCAAGGTGTAGAAAAAAAGAACTTGTTATTTTCTATCCTGAAATAAAACCAGTGTACATTATCTAATAAAGCTACAGTGTGAGTTCTGAGCCCAATATTACTTAATGACTGTGACTTAAAAAATATCATTTCTCCAAACTTGACTTTTCTCACCTACTGAATAAATGTGATAATCATATTTATCATTTTCTTTGTTTGTACTTTGCCTCACTCAAGTGAGAGCTAACATATGGTACTTAAGCTTGGGTGTCTGTTTATTTTACTCAACATTGTATTTCCCAGGTGTATCCATTTTCCTACAAATGTCTCAGATATGTCCTTCTTTATAGCCAAGTAGTGTTCCATTATACACAAATTCCACATTTTCATTATCCAGTCATCTGTTGGTGAGTATACAGGCTGCTTCCAGAATTTAACTATTATGACCGGTGCTGCTATAAACATTAGCATGTATGTGTTGCTATAGTGTGGTGACTTAATCTTTTGAGGGAAGATATCTAGCAGGAGCATAGCTGGGTCACAGTGGAATTTCTAATTTGAGTTGTTTAAGAAATCTCCATAGTGTTTTCCATAATTGCACCCATTTGCTTTACCAACAGTGCAGGAACATTCCTTTTGCAACACAGCATGAAACATTTGTCCTCAGTTTCCTAGAAATTGCTATTCTTTCTGGAGTAACGTGGAATCTTAGCTTTGTTTTAATTGGTATTTCTCTAATGGCCAGAGATGTTGAACACTTTTTTCTTATATTTGTTGACCATTTGCATTTCTTCCTCCTTGAAGTATCTGTTCATTTCTCTAGCCCATTTCTTGGCTAAGTCT
This sequence comes from Chinchilla lanigera, assembly GCF_000276665.1. Lineage (NCBI taxonomy): Eukaryota > Metazoa > Chordata > Mammalia > Rodentia > Chinchillidae > Chinchilla > Chinchilla lanigera. The sequence continues at coordinate 7,558,504 of NW_004955447.1, read as the reverse complement.
TTAATTTTAGGTGGTCTAGGTCACTTAAGTTCTTTGCGTATTTTATAATACCAGTCCTCTGAGGAGTAGCTGGCAAAAATTTTTCCCATTCTGTAGGTTGGCTCTTCACTCTGTGAGTTGATTCTTTGGAGGAACAGAAGCATGTTAGTCTGATATAATACCATTTCTTGATTCTTGGTGCTATTTCTTGTGCAACTGAATTTCAGCTTAATAAGTCTTTTTTTACACTTTCAAGTATTTTATCTATTTTATCTTCCAGAAGGTTTAATGTTTCTGCTTTAATGTTCATATCTTTGATCCATTTTGTTTTTGATTTAGAATATGGTGAGAGATAAGGATCCACTTTCATTCTTCTATAAGTGTTTATAGCAATAAATAAAATGGTTCATAGAGCATGTACAGCATCTACCAACTCCCTGTGATTAATGTAACCATTATGTATTGCAAACATGTGTTTGTAAAATATATAAAACTAAAATAAAAATGGTTTTATATTGAAAAGCTACAGAAATTATGCATTTTTAACAAAATCTACTTCAAATATTTACATTTGTCAAAAATAGATTGCTTGCTTATCTCATATTTTTAAAAAGATACCATGTGACATGAGCATAGCAGATCATGAAAGGAAATACTCAACTCTTGTGACTACTACCTGCATGTGGAGAAAATATTCAGCAGAAGCTCACTCTAGTCCTCTTGTCCAACAAAAGAGGAAAATCTGAGAAGCACAAATGAAGCCTACAGTTCAGAGATGCAAGGCTGTTAAAACACTGAGATCTACACTTAGAACTATTGAATGCTTCTTTTCCTGCACATCTTAGGGCCACAACACTAAGACCTGCCTTAGTGTTTTTAATAAGGTACATCAGGTCTGGTTATTAAGAGGACAATACAAACCACACAGAGTCAAGAATAGTTGGTGGAAAAAAAGCAAGGATCAGAGCCAGACCTCCATAAGATAGAAATATATTAGAATTATCAAGCTAAGAATTTAAAACAACTATGATTAACATGATAATGTTTCTGATTAATAACATAGTGCATAAGAATAAATATTTAGGATATAATTTAGAACAAACCAATATAATAAAAAATGCCAAACATCAAAAAATTGTAAGAAAAATGAAAAATACTTTGATGCATTTATTGGTAGGCTAAATATGGCCAAGGAAAGTCTCTCTTAGCTTGAGGATATCTCAATAAAACTGCCAAACTTGAAAAGAAATCAGAAAAAAAAAAAGACTGAAAAAATAAAATGCAAAATAAACAAAAGTGATGGGACAACCATAGAAGTTGCAGCATATTATCTAATGGGAATTCTCAAAAAAGAAGAGACAAAAGGAATACTTGAAATAATAATGACCTAGACTTTTCATCAAATTAAATGCACATATAAAGTAATAAATCTAGGGAATTCAGAGAACATTGGGAAGTAAGTAAGTGAACCTCTAGAAATATCATTTTCCAACTGTATTGTGTAAAAATAAAGAAAAATTCCAGAATGAAGACAGAGGGGGGAATGTTTTACCTAAACAGGAGCAAAGATAAGAATTACATCCTGGTTCTCCTCAGGAAACATACGGGTAAGAGGAGAATGCAGGCAGACATTTAAAGTGTTGGGGGAAAAAAATCCTCAGGGAAAAAAAAAAAAAAAACTGAGGGAAATTCTGACTACTGGGTCCGCTTTACCCAAAATTGTAAAATCATTTTTTTAGAGAAAAGAAAAGTAACAAGGATCAGAAAATAAGGTCTACATAAATAAAAGAGGAACAATGGACAATAAATAAAGGTAAAATGGAAACTTCTAGTTTTGTTATTCTTAGGTCTCCAAATATGAAAATTTGTTCCAATAAATAATAGCATTTTGTATTTGTGTGCTTGTGTATATATACATATATGTGTACATGGCTGTATTATTTTTATGTGTACTTATGAAAAAGCAAAATTAATTATAACAATTATGCAAAGAATGACAGGTAGAAATTAGGATTATTTTGTTCTTACAAGATATTCATTTTACCTCTGAAGTGGTAACTTGAAATTGGATTTGAGTTAGTATGTCTCTGACTGTACAGAAATGCAAATTAAAATTATACTGAGATACCATCTTACCCCAGAAAGAATAGCTGTCATAAAAAAAAAAAGAATAGTAATAAATGCTATCAAGTGTATGAGGAGAAAGGAACTCTTTTAAATTGTTGTTGGGAATGTGAACTAGCATAACTACTGTGTAAATCAGTATGGACATTTCTCAAAAAATAAAAATGGACATTGTATTTGACCCAGCTATCCTCCTCTTAAATGTCTTCACCCAAAGTGCTAAAGTCATTATATTAGAGGGATACAGATGTATCAATATTTATAGCTGCATAATTTGTAATAGCTAGATCTTGGAAATAGTGTGTATGTCATCAACAGATAAATGAATAAAGAAATAGTAGTACTGATATACAACAGTGCTAATCTGCTGTAAGAAGGAAAACCTTGAGGCATTCATAGGCAAATGGATGCAACTGAGAACACAATGTTAAGTAAAATAAGACAGATACACATTTTTAAATATTGCATGGTTTCTTTCTGTGAGAAACTCAAAATATATTGAAAGAAAGAGCAAAATAGAAGATAGAGAAATAGGAAGTAGGCAGAAGTTTAAATATTTCCCCAAATTCTCTATTCTGCTAATTCAAAAATATTCACAATATACATGCTAATTTGTTGCGTGTATCCTCCCAATTGTCTTAGTTCATTCAAAAGAAAGCTTTGTGATATTATGTTTGCTTCTATTCTTATAACAGTATTTTTTGTCCATGACTTATACTCTGAATAACCACTCTGAATAACATTTTGGCCATAGATGATGGGATAAGTGTATCAACTATTGATAATCTCTAAATATTTTGCTATGAAATTTTGTTTCATTTTTTTCATACAAATAAGAAGAGTGCTTTTATATTTTCTTTATTAGTATCCACATATATTCCATTAAAATAAAAAATGACACATTAGCTTGAAGTTAGGCAAAATCATTTTATACAGAGCATGTCTTCTATAAAGTGTTCAGCATTTCATGGTCTGACTAGGACTTGGGGCTGACTGCCACTGTCCGGTATCATCAAAGAGTATCACACTGCATATCAGCAGATCAGAAAGAGAAAAAACTCAAAATTTAAAGGTAAACTTCTGGTGAGCTAGTAGGGCTTTTACATAATTGCTAAGTCAAAAAATATCCAACCATCATGAGTTAGGGATCATCTGTACTTGTAAATTCAAGGATAAGTATTAAAAATTTTTAATAGGGTATACAAGTAATATACTAAAAGGGGAGAGAAATAATCATGTACAATACTCAATTAGAAATAATCACGTACAATACTCAGAACTGTGAAATGCAGAGAAAGAGAAAAAACAGAGAAATAATAACTAGCATGGTGATATCAGTGCAGCTCCATTCATAATCACTGAAATACAGAAATTATTATAGTGGGTAAGACAGTAGACACAGCTATATGTTGTTTTTTGTTTTTGTTTTTGTTTTTTTTGTTTTTTTTTTTTTTGTTTTTTGTTTTTCTTCTGGTACCAGGAATTGAACTCATGACCTTGTGCTTGCCAGGCAGGCGCTGTGCCACTGAGCTAAATCCCCAGCCCCCTATGTTGTTTATAAGAAACCCACTCTACATGCAGAGACACATAAAGACTTCAAGTAAGTTGAAAGAAAAAAGTGTAACGAATGCTAATATTAAAAAACAAGAATAACCATATTTCAGACACAGAATACTTCTGAGGAAAAAAGTTAAGATAAGTAGGAGGGGTCAGTTGTCTGGTAAAATATAGCAATCAATAATGCACCTAATAATAAATTATGAAAATTCACAAAATAAAAATTCATAAGACTGCAAAAGGAATCTGATGAATCCTCTATTATAGTTGGAAATTTCCACATCCCACTGTGAAAATGAACACAACTAAAATGTGGAAAATCAATGAGGACAGAGATTAACTCCACAACACAATCAACTGGGTTCAAGGGGCATTAATAGTTTACTTTACCCAAGAGGAGAGCCAGTGCTTTATCAATCTCCTATTTACCAGTGGGTGCTATAATTTGGACTGTAAAGCACGACTTTGAAAATATACAAATTATGTACTACCTGCTTTCAAATTAGGTAGAATTAAACCAGAAAGTATATCAGAAAGACGATTAGAGCACCAGAAAATACTTGATTAAGAAATAGGTCAAAGAGCAAATGTGACATTCTCTGTAATGTATTAATTTTAAGAAGTTAAAAA